>NW_017314702.1:0-944 GCF_000935625.1 Nanorana parkeri
TTCAATGGATGGATGTTTATTCCTGAAATATGTAAACATTTATATATGTACATACAATTATTACTTTGTATCATTTACAAGATAAGCTCTGAACCAAGCACCGCCAACAAGTAATCCATAACCCACCCCACTGCCAGGCTCCCCACACGCACCCACACATACCCACGTCTGCACACCACAGATGCTTTGACACCAAAATAAATCTCAGCCTTTAGACTGGCTGGGAAAGCACTAATGCTTCATAAATGATTTATTTCCGTAAATGTAATTAGATTTTCTATAGAAAAGAACCATTTTCTTTATTCTGTGTGTGTTATCCTCTCTTCTGATAAGTATCTTCCCGACACCTGGAGAAGTGTATAGTATTTGAAGTTCCATGCAGCAGCAAAATTTCACAAACAAGGCCTGCCACAGATCGATCTTTATCTAGACGGTCCAAAGTGTTTAAAAAAATACAAATGAAAATAACAAGAACTAAAAATAATCCGATCCATCTGCGTCATTAAGATATTACTACAGGTGAGCAGTCTTCTGTTTTTCTCCTGTGTTATGGTCTGTCAGTAAGGACCTGGGGTTATTAAATAAAGTACAGTACAGTCGTGCCCATTTATATGATGCCCTAAGAGTCAGCTTGCAGCGTGGGCTGTAGTAGCTGTGGCTGAAGTGGAGGAGGTAACTGCAGAGGGACTAGAGGTGTTGCTAGTTGTCCTGGACTGCCGTGCTGTGCTGACGGAGAACTGGTAACGCTTGGAGAATCGACCACATCGCCATCAAAAAAGAAAAACTGGCACTGCTGAATAAATGTTTCTATGACAGATTGGTGGTTCTTAGTGGTCGAGAAGAACTCCTTGTTTTCGAAATCCGGGCGCATAAGGGTAGGCCAGAAGCAGATGGAAAGGTTGTCAGCAGTCATAAGGTTGGTTTTATTGTGTTGACTGACCCTG
>NW_017314703.1:0-943 GCF_000935625.1 Nanorana parkeri
AAATAAGACAGTGTCTTATTTTCGGGGAAACACGGTAGGTGTTGAAGGCCTAAAATTACAAAACACCCCCCACAAGAGAACTCTTGGCAGAATGCATTGCAATTCTAGAGAAAAATATGTTTAAAAGCTATCAGTTCTGCACATACGTCTAGTTAAACACTGGTATGGACACATTTCTGGCTAAACTGAAGCTAAAAGCTTAAGAATGTGTTGATCTAATATTAGAAAAAGGTGTGCCAGTTAGCAGAATCAATTGGACCACTAAAAACACAGACTGAAAAAACAGGCAATGACGTATGTGAGAGAATATGTAGGTATTGTCTCAGTTCAAACAAAGTGTAGAAAAAAATATCAGAATACTAAAGGGATGTTCTGGACACACCTAATAGGGAGGTCACAAATTCCATAGCATGTGGAGAAATATACAAACCAAAACATTGGTACAATAAGTCATCAGGTTAGAGTAAAGAATAATTTTCTTTAGTGCTGCATTACCAGAATTTTTAATGTGCACACTAATGAAAAGCCAAGGAAAGTAAATTATGAGATCATTAATGTTTTAAGCACATCATCATATTGCAAAACTTCCCTAGATACCCTTAGCTCCTGTTCACACCTAGGCATTTTATCGCTCAAAGCTAAGCACGACAAAACGCTCAAGACACGGAATCTGATTCTCTTTTCTTGAGCACAACAAAACGCTCAGGATAAGGAATCCCATTCATTTATATGGCCCCTATTCACACCTGAGCGTTTTGTCACAAGCAGAAAAACAAATGTCGCTGGAAAAAGTACATGAGCTACTTTTTTGCAGATTACAGGGCTTATTGGTCCCATAGAGTTCAATGGGAAATGCCTGGAAACTAGGAATGTTCAGATACCAAGTACCCTACTCGGTACACGTACAAGTACAGATACTTTTCAAGCTCCAAGACTAGACTAG
>NW_017314704.1:0-942 GCF_000935625.1 Nanorana parkeri
TCATATTCCGGCACGCAACGCCTCAGGCAGTCGTCCTCGGTCAGGAACCGGTTGGGGCCACCGCTGGAGTCTGACGTTGCGATGGGATTACACCGGTTGTTAGATTTGTCGTATGTCCATCGGATGATTGAGCCGGATGCGGAGCTGACCACGCCCATCACTTCACACTCCGCCTCTGTGTGGAAATTAAAGATGAGGGTGAAAGGACATTGGGTGGAGCAAGACACAGAACACGCCCATGAGGAACAGAGGACAGGAAATAAGTGGGAGGAAGGATCGGGGGATGGGAGGATCAAGATGGGAAATGGGTGTGACGGACTGAACCACCACTGGGGCTGGGGGAGGAGCCTCCTTCCTACTGACTATGGACCCAGAACTATGGAGACCCCACTCGGACCTCTCGGGGTTACATGGAAGAAAGACTTGGGGGGTTGTTCCTGGAACCCCGAGGACTGCTATGTATGTGTTCCCCGAGGACTATGGATTTATGGGCGGAGTTTATATGCCGCATCTTTCCCATTATAGGTGGCGGGTGTGAAGGGGTTAGACCCCCAATGAAGGTGTTACGTCTGTCTGTACATTTGTTAGCACTTCCCTTACCTGATCTCCCTCCAGCGCTGACTCCTCTCTCCTTGCTGGTACTTCCTGTCTGCATGCGGGGGGTGCGCGCATCCATAGACTTACCTTGCGTCTCTCCTCGTCTCCCGGCCAAGAATCTGAACTGCGCATGCGCCCGCCCGAGCGGTGGGAGTGTGCGGGGGAAGACGGGTAAGTTTAAAGCGTTATGAAAGTGTTTTTTGTATCTATTTCCTGCTCGCTCCCCTCATGTATATACACCGGGGGGTTCAGAAACCCTTTAATAAGGACATCGGGGGAGGGGAGGGGGTCTCTGTGTCTCTGAGTCTCTAGTCTCTGTATCTCTGTGTCTCTAGTCTCTGTGTC
>NW_017314705.1:0-942 GCF_000935625.1 Nanorana parkeri
ACACACACACACACACACACACACACACATATATATATATAGTGGCAGGATTATGGACTTTGTTCATGTGTCATCTAGGTGAGCAGATCATAGCCCTCTCCTCTTCTATGAGTGTCTAATTTCGGTCTGTGCTGACCCATCATCTTTGCTCGTCCCCTCACCTTAAACTTGTGTGTAGTAGGCAGGGAAGGTGTGCAGGGGAATACCATAGAGTGACCGCTTGAATGACTGCTCTGAGTCTACTGGGACAGCTGACACTGCCTAGCAGCAGTCTCGGGGAGTTTTGGATGTCTACACAAGGGAGGCTTTTACAAGTACCTAAAAAATGGTAAATGCACATATAGTCTTATAAGAAGGTTGTTGTTGAAAGGAATGGTGTGACAACAGGGTCTCTTTAAGCTACTTTTCTCCTGCACCCCCCTAATAAAATTTGTTGTTTTTTTGTTCATTTCAAGAGATACAGCTGTAACAGCAGCAGAAGCAAATCAAGGGACTTCAGCGATGATGCCCCAGAGAAAAGTATCCAACAGGTAATTAAACCTGTGCACATACACCCAGGACCCATACATCACTTTTAGGTGGATGTCAACTAAATAGAAATTCATATGTTCCAGGTATAAAAAGAGAGAGGAAGAATGAAAAATACATAAGAACAAAGAGAAGAGAACAAAGTAGAGATGCTAGGAAATCAATCTTCGACAAAACCACATGTAAGGATAATTAGCTGCGATTATCTAACATCTGGTCTAACATACTCAACAGCCTGTACAAGGTGGAGGGGAAACTCGGAACTCTGTATCAGTGAAATGGGAAATCTGGATGCACACTATGATTCACTGGGAACATTGTGGAGATAGTAAACAAAACGGAATGTAAACACAGGTATATTTAACCACTTGCTGACTAGGGGGTCTATTCACAAAGCTGCCGAGGGCAGCCGAG
>NW_017314706.1:0-942 GCF_000935625.1 Nanorana parkeri
AGACACTGCACTCAGAGCAAAGCTGGGAGGTATAGTACAAGTATAAAAATGAACATATTACATGATTAATAATGATCTAAAACGACTTTACTCAAAAATTATCCATTCTCAAATGTACTAAATAAAAGTGATTTCAAATACTGGCTTTAGTTAAAAAGCGCCAGTAAACCACCAAACCAAAACTGAAACTTTGGGCTCCCAGAAGGTGTTAGCCATCAGGTTCTAGTATGAGAAGTATATTAGCACAATATGGCAGACTTAGGGTACTCTTTTTTAAACTTTATTGAAATTTTTTTGAACTTCATAAACATCCGCAGTTGCAGCGGGGTGCAAGTGGTTGTACTGCCTTTCATCGCGTTGAGAAAAGTGTGGCATGCCCGTTTGTTGTAGTGGTGTGAACCAAGCCCACCCGTGACATGGAAGATTGCCTTGTCCTGTGTTGGGATTGCCCTGGAAACAATGGCCAGCGTGGCCCCAGCACATACGGTGTGAAACCACCCATACTTTGTAGCTGTTTCCCTCCAGAGTCGTGATGTCAGTAATCTCCTCTCTTACTGGAACTTCCATCTTCTCCGGGTCTTCTTCCGGGTACGGCTTCTTCAGCCTCCTTATGGGTCGGACCAGCATGATGTAACCCCTTTTCAGGCTAACAGGAGTTGTTTCATCTTGGCACAGGACCTTGCCAAGATATTGGATTCAGTGCATACACACGCTGACAGGCAAGAATTATGATGATGGAAGAGATACAGAGTCAAAAAAATTCCTACCTGTCAGTGTTTTTTTTGTAAATCGCTTTACTTCCACTTTACAGGGACCTGGAGTCCAATAAATCACTTTACTACCCTGCAGCCTCTCGTAGAGTAGAAAGATCTATTAATTTTTCTTTTTGTTTAAAGATAAACTTTACCCTTATCTTAAGAATGACAACAAAAGGCACATTTA
>NW_017314707.1:0-942 GCF_000935625.1 Nanorana parkeri
TAACAAATGGTATCTATTAAACTTTTACTCCTGCTATGGTTAGTTAAACGTAATCCTTTATTTTGATCTCATGTCACCCGAAAATGTTCATACTGATACTCAGATAACCGGTATGACTGCTACAGAGAGACAATGTGAAAGCAAGCACAGGCAAAAATGCAAATCTACAGTCTGATGTGCTGTGTCATGCACTCTATGGCTGACAGTCTCATATTTCAAGCACTGAGGACAGGGTGAGGTGATTTTGGAGCATGTAGGGTTCAGGGATATAACATAAGAAGGGGAAAATAACAAATGGTGAAATAATGTCAGGCTCAGAGAATAGTGTCACACAGTATGTAGTAGTAGTTTTAAACTCTCAATTTTTTTTCAATAATGAATCCAGATCAAACAAATATACATTTCCCAGCAAAGTATTTCTTTAAATTTTTGCCTAAACACAGTCATCATGTTTCCAAATAGTTGGCCCCAACTCGCTCAGCTCATAATTCTAAATCTATCGTTTCAATACAAATTAGTAAACTAAACGTGAGATTGTAGTCCATCACAGGGGTGAGCTTAGAGCGGTGGCTACTTTATCACACACACAGGGACCATGGGAAACAAAAGTAGCCACCCTCCAGAAGGAAGAACAGTGTCAGCAAGAATTCAGAGATGATTTCAGAATCTATAGTTGAGTGATACACAAATAAGATACATTTCTGTTAATAGTTAAAGTACTTGAATGTATTTTTAAGATTTAAAAAAAAAAAAATTAGTGTCACTTTAAATTAGGAAAGCAGCAAGGACTGGACAGACTAAAAATAAAAGATTATAAAGTTAAGCAGTGACCAACTTCTGGGAAAGATTGTTTTTCTTTTTTGACTTGAGTCAACCAGCCAGAGCTGCAATCTGTAAAAGAACTTGTGCCGCCCCAACAGGGGCATAGAATATGAGATGCAT
>NW_017314708.1:0-942 GCF_000935625.1 Nanorana parkeri
GGCGGGTCCCCGGTCTCGAGGCCTAGTCGCGGTGAGGCCGCATGGGAGCCCGAGGGGCGGAAGAAGGCGCCTATGGACGGTATCAGAGCCGGCGGAGTATTCCGGGCTCTCGCCTTAGCTCCCTTCTTGCCCGTTCTGCCCATGAGGGTGAAAATTAGGGTACGGGTGAGTGTTCCTGAGGCTCGTTCCTGGGTAGATAGCCGGAGCTCTCACTCCATGCGACCGTTCACGTCCGTGATTTCTAATCCAACATTGCCCTCTTCCGGTAGTCACAGGGATCGTGTTAGAAAGTCACGCCCCTATGGCATCATAATTAAAAGTAAAAGATAAGGAAACACAGGCCCACATTTTTGGGTGATAAAAAGTTAGAAGAATATGATGAGGGGGATTATTATGATTCTTCTTCGGGGGTCGGAGGATTCTTTTTCTTGACACTGAATTCATACTGGATTATTCCTTATACGAGAGTTTCTTCTCCATACGGGAGATCTGAAGCTGATTGACGGGCTGTCCAAGGGAACCGACACAAAGCTGAAATCTCTCAGACAAAAAGATCTAAACATTTTTGGTAAAGTATCATTTCTATTTATCTGCAGGCAATTGATAGCCATATACATCATTACTAAACCATTTGGTCCTAGTAGCATCGAGATTTGAATTTAGATCACTCTGACTGCAGTACGATTGCTCTCTTTTCCAATATTGGGAGGGAAATGCACATATATGTATATCTCTCCGAAACTAATTTCAGTTTCTAGTCTACTGTGTGGTTGTGGTGTATACTTTAAATTAAAAATAATTTAGTGGACGTTTGTTTTTGCCTTAAATAGAAACTTGGCTAATAGCCAGTTCTGTGCATGATATATCTTGCGCAGTATACATTTTGAGCTTTTGAATATCTGTTGACTAAAAGGAATACGAAGAGTAGGTTCCACCTTAAGG
>NW_017314709.1:0-942 GCF_000935625.1 Nanorana parkeri
GACGAGATATAACTTTTCAAAAGTCTACCACTCAGTGCATTTCTCATACTCAAGGGGGTCAGTATACTGATCTCTTCAACTCTCTCCTTCTCTTGTAGACAGGTGGAGACAGACTCTCAGGGTAGATATATATTTTTGTTTTGCAATATAGAAGGCATTCAATGTATCGTGGCAAATATCTATGTCCCTCCACCATATAGTCATGAAGTGCTACGTTCTTTTTCTCGATTCATGGCAATGTATCCAGGGATACCATATATAGCTCTAGGAGATTATAACAATATTATGCATTCATCAAAAGATCGTCTACAAATAAACACTCCTATAATGGGGGGAGTTGAAACTTAATTTGCCAGATATGTGCGGGAGCTGGGACTGATGGATGCATGGAGGTTACAACATCCCTCGAGCAGTCAGTATTCATGTAGTTCGGCTACATACGGGTCTCTATCTCGCATTGATTTGGCTTTATGTTTAGAGAGGTGGCTTAACTATATAGTAGACACCAAATATGGGACACTGTATTAATTTGAATACGTCTACAAGTGCAATAGTATGGGATGCTATGAAGGCATTTCTTCGGGGTATAATTATCAAAGGAATTGCTATCCTAAAACGATCATCCTTGGAATGGGTGGAAAAGCAGGCACTGGAAGTGAGAGATATGGAGGAGGCGTATGTGTCAAATCCCACGGAGTCTAGTCTTAAAATGTGGAGAGAGGCTCAATCTGTATATAGATCAGGGCTACTATCAAAGGCTGAGTCGAGAAGATTTCTCTCATCTCAAAGATTTTTTGAGGAGGGAGAGAGTGCGGGGCGGTCACTGGCAGTAATAGCTAATTCACAGAGGGAGAGTAATAACGTTCCCCAGATTCGTCAATGTGTGCTACACAGGTGTCATATTTTTTGAATTCTATGGAAATACCAAGTCTCCATGGGGGA
>NW_017314710.1:0-941 GCF_000935625.1 Nanorana parkeri
TGGGGAAAAGCCCTGACCCCATAGTTCTCCTTTTAAAGATGGGAAACATCACATGATCAGCAAGAATGCAAAATGATACATTACAGATTTATTACAGGGGTAGGCAACCTTGCCACTCCAGCTGTGCTTAAACTACAGATCTCATCATGCATCTGTCTCTGGGAGTCATGCCTGCCACAGGCATGACTCCCAGAGACAGATGCATGATGAGATCTGTAGCAATGCAGAATATGAAGCTACATACTGTGTTGCTCCGGGGTGTCGGCCTGATGTCTCCAGCAGAGGATCTCAGGTGGGGTTTGCGGGGTCTCGGGTCACCAGGGCTGTGCGCGACGTGTCACCAGGGCTGTGTCAGTCTTGCAATACATCATGGACTTGCCTTACATTTCCACCTCAGCTTGAGTGCCAAGGTTGCCTACCCTTGATCTATTACATACAGTATGCGATATGTAATTATTATTAAATGTCACTGCTTTATAAATATACCCCACAGAGTGCATGAGTGATCCATAACAGTGTGACTTAAACAGCATAAAATCGCATTACGCGGAATATTTATTATACACCTACAGTATAATTAAATCCAGAAAGTGTGTGAATAGTCTAGTAGGGATGCACCGATACCATTTTTTTAACCAGGTACGAATAACGATACTTACCGATACTCACCGATACCAATTACCGATTTATTTATTTTTTGTGTCATGTTTTTCTAAAACAATACAGACTCGTGATTTTGAGACCTTGGTAAAGTGCCAGGGCCCAGTCCCAGCTGCAAACACTGCGCCCCTGATAATTCTGCCACTGACTGTTGTAGAGTTACTACAAATCTCAGCAATACATTATGCAGCAATGCAGAATAATATGAAGCTACATACTGTGTTGCTCCGGGGTGTCGGTCTGATGTCTCCAGCAGAGGATCTCAGGTGGGGTTTGCGGGG
>NW_017314711.1:0-941 GCF_000935625.1 Nanorana parkeri
TAGGGGGCATCTCGATATGTGAAGAAAACCTTGAAGGGGAACCCCCAGCTTCAGCAAAATGTCCTAAGCAATGAAACTGATAATTTTGTAGTAAAAACTATTTTAAGAAAATCACTTCACTCCTCCTTCTTTCTGACCTTATTATAATGAGAGATCATTATAGTGAGCTTCTGCCTATGGATTGGTGGTGGTTTTCACATATTGGGTATATTGGGTGGGAGTCTGAGCATCCCTATTTCTGTAAAGGCAAAAGCACTGCAGGAATTTTTTCTCCTAAAGTCTCTCTTGGGGAAGACCAAAAAACCTCCCTTTGCAATAAGGCTACCTTGACACTGCAAGTGTAGTTTTTGGGGTTTGCCAGGCTTTAAAAGATGTTTGGTAAAATCTGCTCAACAGAGGAATAAATTGCAATAAAACCTGCCAGATACCCTAACCCTTCTTCATAAAAAGGGGTTGGAGTTGGCCTTTATGCATTGAGATTACCCATTGGGTCAGACTTGGCCATTGAAGCTCTTTTATTTTTTTGCAGTGTCCTTAGTATGTAAATTGTGAGTTTGTATGGGAGAATTGCAGCTTTTTCATTGCACATCAAGCCGTACTGCGTATTTCTTCTTGTGTTGAGCTGTTGAGTTACCCTTTATGTTAGCCAATTTGTCTTTCTATGATTGTTTATTGAACTGATGATTTAGCTCCAACTTAAAGCATAACAGTCCCTGAGCTTGCCCGTATTTTGTAGGCAGTGCTCCAAGGCTGAAGATGACATTACAGATGATCCCTTGGGGTGTAATTCATCAAACCGCTTCATTAGCTATCAACAAGTGCGTAACAGCATGGTGATATTTTTTTGTTTTTACAATTCTGAAACATTATATTTTAAACTGGAAGACATTGTTATGACATGTATGTGTAGCGCTACCCCCGCAAGGGCCGCTGTAATATAC
>NW_017314712.1:0-941 GCF_000935625.1 Nanorana parkeri
AGAGGAGCTTACACTCTAATGCCCCCTCCCACACAGTCACAACTTTCTCTCCTCAGTGACATTGTTCCGGATGATTTGTCTTCTCTCATTACAATGTTTTGCACGTCTTCTAATCTCCTGTCATGGACACAGAATATCTCTCTTTGGTAGGATTGGGGGCCGGAAGCGCTGGGGTTGAGGGGCGATTAGAGGGGATTATCGCACCATAGGCCGCCGTCTGAGGCTCCGCGATGCCGCCGGACTCTGTATTTAAAATGTGAATTTGGGGGGAAGGTTCTCCTGGCGGGTTCCGGAACGATCACATTGTGCTCCGAGGAATGACTTGTGACATGTGTAATGGGGGGATGGGGCTCTCGGGACATCATGTGACCAATGTTCTAATACTGAGGATTCTGCCTTATCACATGTTATCTGCGGCATGTAAATACATTTATGATAATTTGTAACACGTCGCTGAGTCTTTATTGAATCTTCTGGGAATATCGTCACATTTGTAGCTTATAGAAAGAATTAAAGGAGAACTATGAGGGGGAGGGGCTTGTCACTCACCTCATAGGTCGGGGCGACGTGTGACAATGAGACTGTCACAGGTCGGCTCAGTAGATCGGGAGGTGAGAGAACACATACCGGCGCTCGCTCACCTCTCAATCCTGTCACGGCTCTCTGACGCGACAGGGGAGGGGCTGGATTCCCCCCTCCCCGCTCCGATCCGCCAGCGCTGACTAGCGGAACGGACGGGGGAGGGGGCGGGTACAGCTGGCTCTGCCTCTAGATAGGAGGAGCCAGCTGTCACTCACGCAGCTGGGCGGATACATTTATATCAATCAATAACCTCCTGACGCCTCTTTAAAACCCCACTACAACCTAGGTTGTGAAATTTTGTTTCAATTAATTTATATACACTTGTAAAAGGCGTTTGCTTACCTGTGTCGGCTACATAG
>NW_017314713.1:0-941 GCF_000935625.1 Nanorana parkeri
CACTGGTTGCCAGGAGCTGGACAGGATGCCAGGGGTGCAATGTGCTGTAGATACGCCTCTGCCCCCTACACCCTAATTGCCCGCCCATCCCTTGGAAGCCCCACGCATGTATTTTTCTGTATACTTACCTTTTCTAGAAGGCTAGTCATGTGACTCACAGTGTCCTCTTACTCTTTACCTCTTCCCCTGTACTGTGCAGTCCTCAATGATGCAGCAAGTTGTTCCAATGTAATGGTACCAGCTCTGCTGTCTGCATCATTACTCATTTTAAGTGCAGTGTGGCGTGGTGACTTTGACGCCTTGCACTCACAAGATGTCCTCAGTCTTTAGCCTGGATTAATGCTGGGCATCATTCCACCTGGAGGACTAAAGACTTGGTGGTGAGAAGTAATAACTGCAGGGGAGAGCACAGAGGTAAGTCACTATAGGGTCAAAAGTAAAATAACCCGCCAGGTGTGTGGAATACCTGCTCCTCCCAATGCATACTATAGTTCCTTTCAATGGCTTGTATGCACTGCAAGGCCTAGGAGCTGGCAAGAGGGTCCACTGTGCGTGGCAGAGGAACCAGGTATTCAACAAACATGAAAGTGTCAGATACCTGCAGCAGCCGGGGATCAGCAATGAGGCAGAGTTTGTACACATAGACCACCAAAAAGTTTATTATATAGCATCCTCTTTTACAGACTGGGGTTATTTTACTTTCAACCCAGGGTCACTTTTAAGCAATATTTTTTATTTAAAAAGGAGCCCACAACTGCTCCTTGCACTCACGATGGACCAAACACAGCCAGAGATCAAAAAGGTTGCTTCACAGTGTCCTGGGCCCCCAGCATCCAGCACAGTTGCCCTAGAGCCGCGGTTGTGCTGGATGCTGGGGGCCCAGGACAGTGTGAAGCAACCTTTTTGATCTCTGGCTGCGTTGGGTCCTTCGTGAGTGCAAG
>NW_017314714.1:0-940 GCF_000935625.1 Nanorana parkeri
AATTGTTGAGTGCGTTTGTCGTTTGTTTTGCTTTACCGCGTGGAGGAGGACTGCATGGAGGACCGCTTGGAGGAGGACCGCGTGGAGGAGGACTGCATGGAGGAGGACCGCGTGGAGGAGGACTGCATGGAGGACCGCGTGGAGGAGGACCGCTTGGAGGAGGACCGCGTGGAGGAGGACTGCATGAAGGACCGTGTGGAGGAGGACCGCGTGGAGGACCGCTTGGAGGAGGACTGCATGAAGGACCGTGTGGAAGAGGACTGCATGGAGGACCGCGTGGAGGAGGACCGCTTGGAGGAGGACCGCATGGAGGAGGACACTGATACTTGAATGATATCAGAAATCTTTTGTGTCCTCCATGAATTCCAGATCAGAGATTATTATTTATCATTCTACATGTTTCACTCCTTTTTTTATTTCAATCTTTCCAGCCCCTCCCCCTTCTCTGGTCCGGACACACAGCAGACAATGTAACAACAATGTAACAACCCCAATACGATGTGTTACAATGTCAGGAGATGACTCCGCCCATTACCACAAATCCCCTAATAAAATATGACAAGTCTTTCCCTGTGTATCCCGATGCCGGATCACACTCCATGTGTCCGTACATTGTCCTGGACGGTTCATGCCGTGCAGAGTAGAGAAGGAAATCCTCCAAGTCCGTCCGAGCAGAATCCAGACCCCGGGGGCCTCGTCCCAAAATCTGGACTTCCAATGTTCCGGAATTCCACCAACAAATTGTCATCATATCGGTAACTCCGCCCACCAGGGAGTCATGTGACACCCTCAGGTCCTTCCTCGTTACTGAGTGACACATTCCACGGGGTCATCTACCACCTCGCCGTCCATGTCCGGGCTCAGCGCCTTCTTCTGCTCAATCTCCACCTGCCGGAGACAAGGGGGGAGGGGACATTAGAGTGTAAGCTCCTCTGTACAG
>NW_017314715.1:0-940 GCF_000935625.1 Nanorana parkeri
AGCTCCGCCCCTCCCGGGATGCATTTTATTACCTGAAGAGGACCTGTCATGTAGACTCGGATTTGAGCTCCGCCTCCGACCCCGCCCACAACATTCACTCTATAAGGGAGCTCTGTGACCTCTGTTACACAGACCGGTCTGTTGTTCCCTCATAATCCTCCTCCGTGTGATCAGTGCTGGGAGAGGGGTATTCTTCCTGTAGAGGGGAGCCAACACCCGGCCATGGGACATGATGAGCCAACACCCGGCCATGGGACATGATGAGCCAACACCCGGCCATGGGACATGATGAGCCGACACCCGGCCATGGGACATGATGAGCCAGGACATGATGAGCCAACACCCGGCCATGGGACATGATGAGCCAACACCCGGCCATGGGACATGATGAGCCAACACCCGGCCATGGGACATGATGAGCCCACACCCGGCCATGGGACATGATGAGCCCACACCCGGCCATGGGGCATGATGAGCCAACACCCGACCATGGGGCATGATGAGCACACACCCAGCCATGGGACATGATGAGCCCACACCCGGCCATGGGGCATGATGAGCCAACACCCGGCCATGGGACATGATGAGCACACACCCAGCCATGGGGCATGATGAGCCAACACCCGGCCATGGAGCATGATGAGCCAACACCCGGCCATGGGACATGATGAGCCGACACCCGGCCATGGGGCATGATGAGCACACACCCGGCCACTGGACATGATGAGCACACACCCGGCCATGGGACATGATGAGATGACACCCGGCCATGGGACATGATGAGCCAACACCCGGCCAGGGGGCATGATGAGATGACACCCCCGCCATGGGACATGATGAGATAACACCCGGCCATGGGACATGATGAGATGACACCCGGCCATGGGGCATGATGAGTCGACACCCGGCCATGGGACATGATGAGCCCACACCCGGCCAT
>NW_017314716.1:0-710 GCF_000935625.1 Nanorana parkeri
ATAATGTAACATCAGGTACTTTGCTCCGTCCTGCTGTCACCCTATCTGATCCCAGTTTCTGCTGTTCTTTCCTATAAAGAACCTTTTTATCTCCTGCGGATCTTCTAGCCACTTTACAGTCTTTCATTAAATGTCCTGTATTTCCACACACACACGCGGAACTACCAGGGTCGCAGCGGTCGCACTTGCGACCGGGACCAGGTGTTCTGCCAGTTCAGGGGGGGCCCAGAGAGAAGGGGAGGCCCGCTGCTCGCAGCTACTCATGCTGCCCGCGGCGCCGCCGTCTTCACCGCTGCCGCCCGCAGTGTCTTTTGCGGCAGCGGTGAATAGAAGATGTAGCGCTGCGGGGGTGTGGCCTGTCAGTCGGTGACGCCTGTCGGGGAACCACAATTCCCAGCAGGCAACTGAGGAGAGAGCAGCCGAGCAGGCCCGGTGATCGATCAAAACTACGAACTTATCGAGTTTTGGGACCGCATTACTTCCGGTTTCCTCAGAACTACGAGGTTTTTACATCACCGGCGGGATACACGCCACGCTGTAGGATGTCTTGGCTTGAGCTGGACCCTGGAGGCACAGAGTTCGGGAGCACAGCTCACAGCACAGAGTGAGGAGATTCTGGAGGAGAGCTGCAGCAGGTTAAGGTAGGCACTGATTGTTCATTGCTGTATATGTGCTGAGTAGTGACAGTGTCTTGCACTGTAATTTTTTTT
>NW_017314717.1:0-216 GCF_000935625.1 Nanorana parkeri
AAGAAGGAAACCTCACAAGTGGATGAGATCACGGCTTTGGTGAGGCCGGACAGAGCAGGGGGAGGGGTAGAGGAGGCGGCGCTCTGCATCTCCCCTCTCTTAGCAACCTGGGCATCCCGTCCAGCTCCTGGCAACCAGTGACATCATTGGCTGGGCGGGATGCCGGCCAGGGTGCTAAGAGCTGCGTATGACCTTAGCAACCAGAAGGGGAGGGCG
>NW_017314717.1:261-940 GCF_000935625.1 Nanorana parkeri
CCCCCCATGTGACCCAAAGAGACTCAGACTGCCTCATTAGCCCTGGAGGGTCCCCATAGCAACAGCACAACTATTGGGCCCCCACTCAAGCCCTGATGATGAAGGAGGGGAGGAGTGCGTTGTCCTCTGAAACGCGTTGGCTGTTCAATGTGATTATATCGGAAGCCATTACAGCCACTTGTGCCACAAACACCTGACCGAGGTTCTAACCTTCCCCCCCATACGACGATGAAATGTTCTGCAGATCCGGCGGGTACCGGCGCCATGTGCGGTTCCTCATCCTGAGCTGTAATTGGTGCAGACAGGACGGTCCCGGGGGGGAGGGGGGGGCTGATGTACTGCCCCAGCTCCTCCACTCACTCAATAAACATCAGTGAGATGGATGGCCGGCGATCCCTAATAAAGCTGAGACGCCGCTGCTGCAGGGTGACGGCGACGGCGGCGGCGATAAGAGGCGGCGGATATGAAACCTTGTGATGAATGCTGATAAGAGGAATTGTCTCCCCGCAGGTGTGGCCTTCCTCCCGGCCAGCGTCTCTTATCTCCTCGGCACCAATATCTTCGGGCCTCTGGCTCACAGGATAGGCAGGTGAGTCCTTTCACCAGATGGATATTGCTCTGCGCTGCAGATCTAATCAACGGGGGATGTGCGCGGTACGGGGGATGTGCGCGGTACGGG
>NW_017314718.1:0-256 GCF_000935625.1 Nanorana parkeri
CCTGTGATTGCTCCTCCTCCGGGTTGACATTCTCGCACTGGGCGTGGTCTCTCCAGGGCATGTCTGTCTCGTCTCGCACCCATTGGCCATCGGCATCGCAGCGCCGGAACACAAAGCCGTCTCTGACTGCGGTAAGAGAAGACGGATATGGATGAGGTGTGTGGGTGTCAGGCACCGCCTCTGGTCACATGACCTCTCACCTTGGTCATACCACGGCAGGTAGGATGGACACGGTTCTGCATGTGACGTGTTGGCT
>NW_017314718.1:376-939 GCF_000935625.1 Nanorana parkeri
CTCCGTCCTCACAGCTGATTGGACATCAGAACCACGGGATGGATTCTGGATCAGTGATCTCACCGCTCATTGGAGGGTCACTTCTGATCCTGCGCTCACACTCTTCCTGGTATCGTTTCCACGCCTGGACCGTCTCGTGTACCGTGTCTGCGCGGACGTCCTGCAATCAATAAACAAGCAGGATGATGTCTGACATTCAATCCACATCTCCGTCCCTGGCCCCTGCCACGCCGTGGCCCCAGGAAGGGAGATCACCACAAACCCACCTAACAGACCAGACATGAGGCAGAATGCCCCAATGGGACCACCAGAGAAGGCCAGCAGGTGGACCAAGACTGGAATAACACCGGCACCCTGCCCCCGCTTCATACTCAGCTATTACCTTCATAAACTTCAGTCTGTCCTTCATACAGATCAAACATTCCCACAATCATCAATGATCACCCCAAACCCAGAGATACCAATACCCCGAGGAATCTACGAGAGGGGGCAGAGGGACTCATGGTGGCAGATCCTCTACAAGGGACACTCATGGTGGGAGATCCTATACAGGAGACACTCAT
>NW_017314719.1:0-939 GCF_000935625.1 Nanorana parkeri
CTCCGCCCCCTGCGACACGGCCGCTCGCAAGGGACGGAACCGGGAAGCCGCCGAAGACACAGCGGGGATCGAGTGTGGCTCAGGGTTACTGCCTTGCCAACCCCCGATACACACTCGGGAATACCGATGGAAACGCGCGGCAACTTTCAACACTTTGGAAGTGTTGAATTAAGGCATTCAACACTTCCAAAGTGGTAGCGCTGAAGACTTTGCCAGAGTCTTTAACTCTTAAATCGGTCGGGGTGTGCATTCACTTTAAAGTACATAGAAATAACGGAGGCCATAATAATAAATAAAATATTTGAATTGCAATTTTAAAAAAGAGAAAACATGTCTTGGATTAGCATTAAGGTGAAAAGTATACTTCACATCATTCACACATGTGAATAATATGAAAGCATTGAGTAATGTGTACACAGTTGCACACATCATATATTTAAAGTGTCAGACAGTAAAGGGCTCATTCACAAAGCGTGCACATCCATGAGAGGACACAGCTACACATGAACCTAAAGCTGCACATCTGTGCAGGTCCCTGCAGTTCCAGAGTAACATTTGAAAAAGAAAAGAGCAAATAAGGATCTGTGTGAAGAGCTGAACAACCATTTTCTTTAATTTGCTTAAAGAAGAAATTGCCAAACCTGTGAAAAAAAAAAAAGTTGCCAACATCCTTCAAAAAAAAATTTTAGTTGCTTGGCTATCATCCTAATCCTCCGGTTTCAAACACCTTCTCAGTCACTGACTAGGATAAGTATAGAGATCAGTTCTGAACTCACTTTCTGCATTCTTTTTCCTGGTCAATGACTCACAAACACTGCAACTAACACTAGGAAGGTTAGCAAAGACATGCTAACTGAATAGCTGAAGGTAGCTGAAAGGTAAAAAAGGCACATATACACTAAGGACCCATTCACACCACATCCAGATCATCTCCAGACC
>NW_017314720.1:0-939 GCF_000935625.1 Nanorana parkeri
TTTATATTTATTTTACAATTTTTTTTTACTTTTTATTAATTTTTGTAAAAAATGTTTTAAATTATTTTTTACTTCTTCTTTTCACTTAACGTTATTGCTAACAAGCCCCCTGCGTGATAGCAATTGGAGGTGACAGGTTCTCTTTATTGAACCTGTCCCCTCCAATACTGGAGTTCTAGCACAGCGCTGTGCTGGCTCTCCGGTGACAGCTGAGAGGGGAAGGCTGAGAGCGCAGCTCTCCTTTCCCAGTGTTCACACGGAGCAGATCGGGGAACGGACGTTCTCAGCTCTGCTCCCCGCTCTCCAACTTGAACGAATGTGCTGTGGTCCCAAGTCCCCCGGAAGAGCAGGGGACCCCTGAAAACCGGGAGGCGGCCAGCGAGGAGAGGCAGCCGGAGGTGGGGGGGGCGGACCATGGAGGGGGGATCACTTGTCCAAAACGAGCTGCAGCTTCTCTGCTCAACATTTAGCTCTGCTTGCCCAAAGCAGGGTCACATGTAGAAAAAAACGACCTGCTCGGCGCCCGGAACTGCATGCCCCAGGCGTCGGGCAATAGGAATTCCACACCCCTGCTGCCCCTCTACTCCCTGCTGCCCTAAGGCCGGACCTTGGTGGCCTTATGGCAAATCCAGCCGTGCTGGCACAGCTGAGGAATGAGCCCACTCAGAACAAAATCCTTCACCCAATACACAACCGTCAGAGCGCGCCGTCCACAGAGCATCCGCAGCCATTAAAAACACGCCTGTGTCAACGCCGCGAAGTCATACGGGTCACGGCCGATCCGTCAATACATCATGTCAATGGTTTCCCCTTCCCCTCCAGAACACGGAGAGGAGAATCCGTCCGAGGATAATCAGCGTTGTGCTTCGTGACATTTAATCTTTTCGTGTCCCTGAGGACGGCGAAATCTGCGGCGCGCCGATAAGTGGTATTAAAGGG
>NW_017314721.1:0-937 GCF_000935625.1 Nanorana parkeri
AGTAGTGAACAGAATAATAATACATGTGTTGTAGGGGAAGGAAAGAACCCCATGTTGCAGATTTCCCTCACTTCCTGTCTGGTACAATCGTTGTCATAGAGACAGTTGAGGGAAAATCTCATTGGCGGAACTCGGACCGCTTTAAAACCAGAGGGGTTCTGTCCCTTTCAGAGGTGGGGTGCCCAGTTGTTTTGGGGGTGGGGCTCGTTATCTCAGTCTGCCGCCGCCCCCTTTTCACTGCAAAATTGTTCAGAAAATCCTGAAATCTGCAGAAAGGAGAAGTATTGATATTTTTATAGATTCATTGGTATTTTGTGTGAATGGGACACACATATGAGGGGGGAGGGGCTTCTCAAGTCTGACAAGCCGCGGCGTGGCCGAGATGGATCCTGGTGACATTGTTGGCATCCACCCCGGTTCCCTGACAGCTGCCTCTGACCCTCTGTAGCAGAGATGGGGGGTCCCTGCCTGCTGGACCGCTAGACCGAGCGACGACTGGACAGTGGTCATGTGATCAGGTATTGCCATGGGACATATAGAGAAACATTCTCCCCGCACTTCTCCTTTAAGACACGAGAACGGGATCATTTCCTCCCAATTCACAAACACGAAGAACAATCCGGAGGAAGATTCACTTTATTATTCCCAATGTACTAACATCTCATCTCCGGGGGGCGGGGTCAGGATGGCGGGGGACACAATTCCAGAGTGCGATGGCGGTTTTCTCTCGTGGACACGCTGTCGCAGAATGAATACCTGGAGCCAATGAGAACAGACGCGTCATTATATCCTCATCATCATCCTCATCCTCACCCCCATCCTCATCATCATACCGGGGTCATCCAGGGTGACATCACCCCCCAACAGCAGACAGAACCGTCCATCCTCATCCTCACCCTCGTATCTCATACATAGACCGTGTCCTCCTCATACATAC
>NW_017314722.1:0-215 GCF_000935625.1 Nanorana parkeri
GAGGGCACAGTCCTGTAGGTGGGGGAATGGTCTGGTCCATGTGGGCACAATACTGTAGGTGGACGAATGGTCTGGTCCGTGAGGGCACAGTCCTGTAGGTGGGGAATGGTCTGGTCCGTGAGGGCACAGTCATGTTGGTGGGGGAATGGTCTGGTCCGTGAGGGCACAGTCCTGTAGGTGGGGAATGGTCTGGTCCGTGAGGGCACAGTCCTGTA
>NW_017314722.1:599-937 GCF_000935625.1 Nanorana parkeri
GGGGGAATGTTCTGGTCAGTGAGGGCACAGTCCTGTAGGTGGGTGAATGGTCTGGTCCATGAGGGCACACTCCTGGTGGGGGGGGAATGGTCTGGTCCGGGAGGGCACACTCCTGTAGGTGGGGGAATGTTCTGGTCCGTGAGGGCACAGCCCTGTAGGTGGGTGAATGGTCTGGTCCGTGAGGGCACAGTCCTGTAGGTGGGGGAATGGTCTGGTCCGTGAGGGCACAGTCCTATAGGTAGGGGGAATGGTCTGGTCCGTGAGGGCACAGTCCTGTAGGTGGGGGGAATGGTCTGCTCCGTGAGGGCACAGTCCTGTAGGTGGGGGAAAGGTCTGGT
>NW_017314723.1:0-936 GCF_000935625.1 Nanorana parkeri
TGGCTACTTTACAACACACACAGGGACCTTGGGAAATAAAAGTAGCCACCACCCAGAAGGAAAGACAGTGCCAGTATGAATTCAGAGATAAGTTGAGCATCTACAGCCTAGTGATACACAAATAAGGTCCAGTATTATTAATAGTTAAGGTACTTAAATGCATTCTTAAGATTTAACTCCTGAGTTTTGTGTCACTTTAAAGTTATTATTCACCCTTGTAACACTGGCTCTGCTCCAAACTGATTGTGCACATTAGACCGGGTGGTTGCATTCTAACCATCAATGGGACACTTCTTTATACATTGACTATTTCACTAATTTCCTTGTAAAATCATGACCGCACACATGTGAATGTTTTTATTCATGCTCCTGTGTTCTAAGCTGTGTGGCTCTCATTTTTGGAACCAAAGTATTAATAAAATGAAACTAATTTCAACAGGAATTTAAACTAACAGTCCTTTGTGTATACCCTTGACTAGCATAATCCACACACTGTGGGCATTAAATTACCTCAATTTTTTTTCTGGTGTCTTGTGAAGCCTGTTTGTCTTCCATGTCACCTTCTACTACAAAGGCTTTCTAATAATCTTTGCGATTACTGTTTTTTTTTCTTTTTAATTTCTAACACAGTCAATGAAGCCGTTCAAAAGCACCTAACATTGGAAAAGGAAGATGTTAGGCTGAGAATTTTAGAAATCCCAGTAGATGACAGTAAAGAAATTGCTGAAATCTCTACCCACAAAAGCCATTTGTACGCACATCATGTGCATTTCAAGGACACTACTATCAAGAAAGTTAGCCTGTTCAATGCATGAAACCCATGAAGAGAGAATATAAAGAAGAGGGATATCGAGCCATTTTATGTAAGTCTAAACAGAAACAGAAACCATACCGCATGAAGGTGGGTGCTCGAAATGACTGCGGATGGCACCGCCA
>NW_017314724.1:0-936 GCF_000935625.1 Nanorana parkeri
AAACGTGCAAAACAATGAAAAATCAGGAAGGGGGCCAGCACCTTTTCACACAACTGTATATTTGGTGGATATGCCCCTTTTTGATCACCTTCAAAGTTTTTGTCTATTATCCACCACACTTTACAAAACAAACAACGTTCTCTTCCTGGAAGAAACAAACTACCCCTCTCTGCATGGCCTAACTACATGGCTTAACGAGAAGCTTTAAAAGTATGCTAAATGACACCCACACTACTTTTCTAAAGTTTGGTTTTCATGGGTTCCTATAAACTTATTACAATGGACCTAACCACACGCACCCTCTTATAACCAATAATTCTGAACATAGGATTCCATACCCATGATGGGAGCCCAAATCCCCTCCCTTAACCCACTTGAATCACACCCAAGGTAAACACTCCTGAACCCCAGTAGGGTATCAATTACATCTAAGCACAAAGTAGGCCACTTGGCTACATTGGCTATAGTGTATTTCTATAAACCGAGACCTATGGACCTCTACAAAGTTAATGTGCCACACTTTCCCATGTGTTTTTAATGTGCCTTATAAGATTGTAATATGAATCATAATTGTACTGCTTATATTGAAAACTCAAAATCTTTAAAATAGAAACAAGATAACAGAATACTACACCCATTTCAATACATTACGGAGACAGGCAGGAATGTGAAAGTCAGATAAGGAAGTATTATGCAGTAGGCTGCCATAAAAACATTTTTAAAATACTTATACATTGTAATGTAGTGATCTATGTTGGAAAATAGGAATTTTGGCTTACCAGTAAAATATCTGTTTCTTAAGAGTACAATAGTGGACACTCATTCATAGACGGCTGGGTAATATCCAGGAATCATCAGGGGACTGGAGGCTGGCAAGAACTATGAGGTCACTCATAACCCCTCCCCACCAGGAAAGCCTCAGTTTTTTACCAAGAA
>NW_017314725.1:0-936 GCF_000935625.1 Nanorana parkeri
TAGAGCCGACCTGTGACAGTTTCATTGTCGCATGTCGGCTCAAATTATGAGGATGAGTGTTTTTCTCCTTTAACTCAGGGCGCCCTTTATTTAAAAATGTATACCCTCAATAGCCACAAAATGATATAGATCCGCATTGTGTGCACAAGACATCGGCATTGACAGACAAATCCCCCGATTGGCTACTAACTCCGTTCGGCTAAGAAATTTCAGGCCTGCTCCTTCAACCAGCCGATCGAGGGATGCCAGGTGGAAGAGTGCCGTCAGCAGCGCCCACGCAGTGAATTTCTTCCGGGTTCGTCAAGAACCAGCTGAAATCCGAAGCTTGTATACTTCAGAGTATCTTGTTATCCTAAGACAGGAAGTGTGTTACAAACAGAAAAAAAAAAGTAATGCAGCCACCACATCCAATATCTGTAACATATTAGACTTCCATTTTTGTGCACTTCATTTCAATGGGTCTCTTAGTGTGAAAGAACACAAAGTAGTAGTAGCATGCCCAAATTCTAGACGCAAGCTAAACTGCAGAGCGCAGGAGTAAACTAGCCGAATTGAAATATGGAAAGACACAGGAAGTCTGTACTATGTAAACAGCAATAACCTGCAAAGAAATGTGACAAGCTTCAACTCTACACCTACATCCAGCTTTCATCAATAAGCAAATTATACTGCCTTCACGCTGCCTCCTTTGCTCTGTCACAACAATTCCCTTCATAGCATCTGTCCTTTATGTACATCCTACTTGTGACTCTGGGTGTGGAACCTCGGCTCCAAAAGGTGCGGCAAGATGGGATTGTTAACCAAACACCATATTAATATACTGGGGGTAGACAAAACCCCAGGAGTCAGGTAGCCAAGGCTTCTTAAAATTATGGATGGCCCCCAACTTTTGAAGTTCTCTAGTTGTCAATGGAGCTGGCTCCTAAAAAAAAAAAA
>NW_017314726.1:0-936 GCF_000935625.1 Nanorana parkeri
AGAAGTGTTTGTTCTGAGGCTGACCATGCGTCTCCGTGGTGGTCACCCGCCGCTCGCGCCCCCCCCCCACTTTGAGCTTTCTGGATACTTCTCCTGCATATCGCAAATCAGCCCTGCATGGTCCATCTTCAGTGGGTCCCCTGATGAAGCCAATGGCGAAACGCGTCGGGGCCTATTAAGATAAGCTATGCCTAGGACAATATTTTGTTATACATGAATGTAACCACACTTGGATAATAATGAATACTTTCATGATATGTTGGACCATATGAATTTTAGTAACATATAAGCCATGTATTTATAAACATATCCTCTGCAGTGATCTGTTTTGTTCTAATATGTTTGTTTTCAATCATGAATGTAATAATATTTAATATAATACATTTTGAACTTATATTTTAACATATCTCTCTTGGACGGTCATTTACACCCCTTCAAAAACCCTTCCTTTTCCTTTATTTTTCCTGAGTTAAATATTTACTTGTATTTAACAAAGAAAACATGGATGTCTAACAAATTATGAATTAATGGCCTATTAATTATAAAGAAGATCAATGTAATTGGAATAAAATTGATGAAAATAAGGAGCCATACAAAAAAACAATGTAAAACTTTTAATTAAAAGAAAAATGAGTTAACACAACTTTTGATATACAAATGAATGGATATAAAGAACACTTTATATTTATTGGTGTAAAGCATTTTCTAGTGTTTTTTTTCCCCATGCCTGTAAATCAGGCTTTGAAAGTGTCAGATTGCTCATACATGCAGTCAAATATTTGATCCAATTTGCATGACATTTTTGGCAATGCTGTGATGGATGCCATTGCTGGATGGCATCCTGTTGCTCATATTCTTGTCCTTAAAAAGGCTCCATAGGCTGTAAAATTACAAAGAAACATTATTATTATTATTATTATTATACAGGATTTATAT
>NW_017314727.1:0-935 GCF_000935625.1 Nanorana parkeri
AGAACAATAGTGTAGACAGGGACTCAGCAATGACTGTGCTGATGTACTCTGGGCATTTTTTTTGTTTTCAGAACTCTAAGGATGCAAGGGATTTTAATAAGGTCCAAGGAAGCCCAACATCAGCACCTACTACAGAGAATCTAAGGCCTCCACATATCACTACTGGATGTGGAAAGCAACTGAAAATAATGTTATGAAACTAACCAATATCCTTATGTGCAGAGACTCCTAGGTTAACCAAAAGGTACCAGTGCTGTGTGTCGCCGTTCTCTGCTGACCTTGGTCTCTCCAAGTAACTTTCCTTTCACACAAGTTTTTCTTTTTGTTTAAATATTGCTGTATTTCAGCAACTCTCTATTCACAGAGTTTAATTAATTTGCCACATCCAATATAAAGCTTTAATTAAGGAATATAAAACTTACACCAAAAATTGCAGCTATGTGCTTATTAAAAGAAATGAAAGTAACTAATTCATGTATTTGAATTTGGCTTGATATCAGCCACTTATAATTCCCTATAAAGCAGAAATGTAGACTGGAAAGGATGGTGCAGTACTAGTGGCCAATCAGGTGTCCTGAATGCTCATGGGCTGACAAGGAACCTGCCAATAGGAGGGGAGAGCAGATTGTCAAACTCACAAGTCTACTGGTGCTCCTACATTGTCCAGTCATAGGCCAAGGGGCAGGCAGATGGCCCAGCTGCATTACTCTGTGTTCTGTAATGACGTAGAAGTCAGTACAAGGAACCAGTAAAAGTGGTGGGGACACAGCAGATTGACACTATCATAAGTGTCAGTTTGCCTACAGACTTTGAGTTACCATTTCTTAGGATTGGTGTTCGTCAGTACAGGCAGCAGGAAAGTTATGCATTTTACACACATGTATAGCTTTTGATTTGATTTGGAAGTAATTATAGGGTTGCTCTATTTATTTTCT
>NW_017314728.1:0-935 GCF_000935625.1 Nanorana parkeri
AATTCTATATTATAATTAGAAAGAAACTCAGACATTGAATGTCCACCATAAACCAAAATTCCACAATCTGCTGGTACTGCCTAATAGCTAAATTTCTGCATAAAACCTAACACTCTAATTAAACTCCACTCAGAACCCACATATCTTCGTCGGATTCAAACATTAGTATTAGTAATCTGTAAAAACTGACAGACATTGAAATAAATGCAAGAGCAATTGTACATTTATGAATATAAATTGTCATTCAGTAAAGGGTTGTAAAGCAAAGACAATAAGCATAAAATGTACATTAGCAATAAAACAAACACCTTACCATTCCATTTACTTGCTGAAGTATTCTCCCAGTACAGGCGCAAGCAGTACATCAATAAATTATGGTAACGCCGTCACTCTATGGAACTACTAGGTGGTTTCATAGCAACTGTCTGTCAGTTGCCTTATGACATCATGACACTTTTCTTCTAGCACCTGAAAACACTCTGGTTTATTCATTAGCAAGCTCCTGTTATTCTATCCATAGCATACCATGCATTGTACTAGCTTTGTAGGTATACAGCATACTAATTTTGTGAGGCCTACAATAGATCCAGACATCTATTATCATGACGGTTCAGGTATCAGCCTGTGTATTTAGAAAATGTGCCATATTTAATTTTTTATAGGAAATTTAAAAGCCCGTCTCAGGCATAGACAGACTGATAGGCAGCCAACTGAAAAAACACGCAAGGCAGGCTGAAATGCTGCTATTGATTGCAAGTCAAGTGGCATAGCCTTATAAATCTGAAAAATTAAGTGCTGTTACTAGCAGTATCTTCAGATAAGAAGCTTAGCAACACATTTACAAAAATGATTAGCTTAAAGTAGAACGGAAGCCTTTTTTTTTGTTTAGGATAGGATAAGGGAGGCTATAACCCCTGTCAGCTTTTTTTTTGCCA
>NW_017314729.1:0-935 GCF_000935625.1 Nanorana parkeri
GGTGTCGTTCACAGGATCACGACGTGCAGGAGGAGAAGATCTTCTTACTGTCGCTGCTGATGGCGGAGATGGGGGTACACTCCGTGGCGTACGCCTTCCCGCGAGTGCGCGTCATTACCACGGCTGTGGACAAACGCGTCAACCAGGAATTCCACATCATTCCGGGCATCGGTGAGTGACCTCTGACCCCCCCCCCCCCCCCCCCCGCCCCCCCCAGCAGACTCGTACCTCCATCACCCTGCGGGGGGAGGAGCAGACTCGTACCTCCATCACCCTGCGGGGGGAGGAGCAGACTCGTACCTCCATCACCCTGCGGGGGGAGGAGCAGACTCGTACCTCCATCACCCTGCGGGGGGAGGAGCAGACTCGTACCTCCATCACCCTGCGGGGGGAGGAGCAGACTCGTACCTCTATCACCCTGCGGGGGGAGGAGTCTCTTACTGTCGGTCATGTGATTCACCGATTCTATAACCCGCAATGTTTCCTCTGCAGGGAATTTCGGGGATCGCTTCTTTGGCACGGACGCTCCGTCGGACTGGTGTGACAGTGAAGAGTGCGAGATGGACTATTGAGCACAGGGACTGGGCCGTGGCTCCACCCCCCCCGTGGCTCCACCCCCATGTGTCTCCACCTTTATTTATTACTCTGCTTAACTTCTCCTGGGAAATCTTGAAGCTGGAACGGAGTGTGTGATCGTCGGGCGCAGATACCAGAATGTCACCCTGCCGGCCTCCGTGTGGCTGCAACCTTCATCACTCAGGCTTTAAAGAGAACCTGTCACATGACCAGCACAGCTGAGGCTGCCATCAAGTGGTGGAGGTGCCCAATACCGGACTCCTGGAAGTGGGGTCTGTGTCAGGGCCGGCACTGTGCCGGGGGTGTAGAGGGGTGCCTGGGGTGTAGAGGGGTGCCGCACTGTGCCGGGGGTGTAGAGG
>NW_017314730.1:0-935 GCF_000935625.1 Nanorana parkeri
ACTGACGATGTCCTGGACTTTCTCCATTGTTTTTTGCCTTTTATGTTTATTGTAGCTTTCAGCAAACTCCTTTTATGTTTTAAAACTAACACTTGTTTTCCAAAATTCACACTTTCAAAGTTACTACTTGCAAAACCAAGTGGCTAGTCATTGGTATTGCTTTTGTGCTCCCTGCAATTCAGTTGCATTTGAACATTTCTCTAGTACCAACTAACTATGCCATGTTCAGAACTGTCTCTATGTGAAGGTGGTCAGCTTAGAAGAAGAGCAGGGGTTTGGTTTTCCATAACAGACTAGTCCCCCTAACGATTGATGGTCTGAGGACTAGTGGATTAATTATTAAGAGGCAGCAGAAGAGGTGAAGGAATACAGATCTACAGAATGAATGAAGTATGAGCAGCGTTATCCTAGCACTGCAGGTCTTCGGGTACAACCTACTCTCCAGCAGGCCCTCAATAGAGCTATGAGCAGTATTTTGAGGACATGACAAAATATCAATAGACACTTCAAATTTTCTGAGAATAGGAGTTAGAGACAAGAGTGGGCAGGATTTGTCTTGAGGATCTCACACAGATATACAGTTATGATTCTACAGGAACAGCAGTGCCTGGACACTGTCACAAGTGAGGAAGTGCAGTGATGTTTTTCAAAAATATTTCAAAACTTTTTAATTATTGTACTGCTTACCACAATTAACATTTTTCATATCCTTTATAACACAGGAAATCGTTAATATTTGAGTATAAGCACACTTTAACATCTTATATTTATTGATACTATATACAATTAAAGCAGAACTCAAGGATGTGAAAAAATTAACCTTGGTTACCCGATCCTCAATCCTGCCTGGCTGCAAGGTCCCCACAGCCTCTTCTCCCCCTAGGCCCCAGTGGTCTTGCATTAGATGTGAGGATGCTGAGGGACATACCACAGCC
>NW_017314731.1:0-934 GCF_000935625.1 Nanorana parkeri
CAAGCTCTTCTCCCGCACCACCCAGCTTGGCTCCTGTGACAGGCAGGGGGTCAGGATGCCGAACTAAGATACAAAAAACGGCTAAAAAAAAAGGTAAAAACTGTGTTTTAGAGAAAAAAAAAACCCATAGTTGTTTATTATTGCAGTGTTTTAGCAAGCTAAGTGTCATCCATTTAGGGTTTATATCTACTTTGAGATGAAAATTGTCTGCAGCATTACTAACCCAAGTTTGAAAACAAGAGCTAGCTGATCAGTTCTAACAAAAAACTAAACTTTCAGACAGCCACAGCTGTCAGTAAAGTCAGTAATTGCAAGCAATGTGGAAAACTGCAAAGCGTTTCATATGAGTATAAATCATTTCTAGGACTACCAGACCCCAGATCACTACGAAAAACAAAACAAAGGGGCAGAGCAAGTGAAGTGATGTCACAACTTGTTCCACCCTTTTGTTTACATTATGGAGCAGAGCTGTCACTTGTGGCCAGAGTTTGTCGGGTGTGTTTGTGTCGGCAGGGATTTATTCTTTAGTCGAGTCAGTGAGCGGCGGGCATAGTGATTGACGAGTAAACATGTAAATTTTGTTTTGTTCCAAATGTAAATTTGGACAAAATTTTGCGAGTTTGGACATTCGAATGTCCGAATTCCAATGAGGCCGAATGCAAACGAATCGGAATGTTCTTTTAATGGAATTTTTGGATTATCCGAATTTCATTCAAAATGAAACTTAATTCGAAATGTAACTGTTTTCTGCCAATCAGAAAACCCCCATCTGAAAATAAAACTAAATTCTGAAAGATCAGAATCCGAACCACGAAACAAAACGGCATTTGGACCCGAAAGCCGAAAGTGATGATTTACATCGTGGGACCTTTTTTTTTAATGAATAAAGGACATGTCAAAAACTGTGTGGTGTGTTTATTTATTAATAAAGGAC
>NW_017314732.1:0-934 GCF_000935625.1 Nanorana parkeri
GTACCTTTATACCATTTTTTTATTCGTTTATTAAAAAGTTTTTATGAGATGGAGGCGCTCTCTGTGTCTTGTCTTGCATGTCTGATAAATGTGTCTATAATTATTTAATCCGATTGTATCATTTTAATTGTTTATGTCTTTTGTGATAAATGGGGGGCTTGTTTGGCACAGAAAAACATGGTGGCTGCCAGTATTTGCCTGTTGTGACTAGATTAATTAAATACAGTTTGTCTGGTGCTCCTTTTGGTTTATATGCACATAGATTTCTCATCTCAAGGACAGATTTCTCTCCAAGGAGATCTCTAACTTGTGGAATACTCCGTGCTCTAGTAATGTGTCTGCATTGGGGATTTTGTTTTCTCATCATTTTGGGGATCCATGCCTCACTGCTCACTTCCACTTCTACTTTTGGACAGAGCACTGTCCTGATTGGATTCAGGATGGTATTTATACCATGTGCCCAGGAGGGCACTAAGGGGCCCATTTAAAAAAACAAATGTGTCCATACTAATGCTTTATTAAAAAAAAAAAAGCACTGCACATTTATAAAGCACAGCAATGTGATTTACAAATGTGTTCTGCTGACAGAAAGCAACCAAACTAAATAAAAGTTCTGTATATAAACAAGTAAACAAACTGGGAAGAGAGCCTGGTCAGGAGACGTTTCAAAGTCACATGACCATCTCTCCTCCAATCAAGAGCCCCTTCATATGGGGCTTCGCTGGCTACACACAGTGCCCTGATTTCTCTGAATGGGATGGGCCACAGTGTGCATAGTGCAGCGGTGCACAAAGGAGAGCAGATAATGATATCTTTCCAGTTCTCAATGGGGCCCTAAAATTTTAAATGGATGTACACCCAATTATAAAACTCTCAGATTAGCCTTTAACATAATTATCACGTACCTGGTGGGGAGCCGAGTTGTGGGGAGGCC
>NW_017314733.1:0-934 GCF_000935625.1 Nanorana parkeri
TCTATACCTGATACGCAAGTTGGCCAGAATACCACTATGTGGGATGATTGTGAATTTCCTAAGGAACTATCTGGAAATGTATATATATGAATTATGGTCAATAATCTTCTGGCGGCGTATGTAGGTATGTAGGTTAATATGAGGCAATTATGTTTTTATGATCAAGAATTTTTTTTTCACGTAAGAATATGTAACAATTCTTTCTTGCTACGCATGACATGTTTCATTACCTAAACTTCATTACAGGCATTTAATGGCGTTTTTTTCTGATCTGTCTGCTTATTTCAGGTCAAAAATATTAAAGCTAGTAGATGAACCTAACAGCCAGTCAAATTACATTTTCAGAAGAAGGTCAGGAAACAGGAATGGCAGCACCTTTTATTTCTGTGACACTTTTCATTTAAATAGTTTAATTGTTTTGTGTATTTTTTTTTTTTTGTCGTGGCTACAGGTCGGCATAGAAATATTTAGGATATTTGATGTGCAGGAAGTGAAAGTAATCACAGTTGCTAATATGTATATTTTTAGGAGATAATATATTAGAGAGCTATAAAGGGAAAATCAGAGAAAACTTGTACCCAGTTGCTAAAAAAAGAATTGGTCATCTAGCCCTATTTTTACTGAATCAGATAATGGAAAAGTATATAACAGGTCTAAGAGGATTGAATAAATGTGGGTCGAGTGTGTTCACTACCTGTCTGTGCAGATGTCAAAACTAAAAGAAGGACATGCTGTATTTTTCGTGTCTGATGGCAATTTTACAGACTGAGTTTATAGTTATAAAGAAAAATTACAAAGACCTGGCAAACTGAAAAGGGATTGTATACATTTACTTAACTGTAAAAGTGGAGAATTTTTTTGATATCCCATGTTTCACTATTGCAGTAACCCAATAGACACCATTTCTCCATTGTTTTATATGATTGCACAAAAA
>NW_017314735.1:0-933 GCF_000935625.1 Nanorana parkeri
AGGTAGGCCATGTCGGGATGCGGCTGAGGCTGCGCCTATGCAAAAGGAGTGCCCCGAATAACACTTGGGATCTTCCCCTAACTGCCCGAGGAGTATGCGAACATGTGACACGAACTGCTGAGATGAGAGAGGAGCTGTGAGGAAAGGCAGCAGCGGCCTGTGCGGCGGTGTCGATGATAACTTGGCCAGGAGGCAATCTAACACTGTGACAGGGCACCACGCATTGCCGGATGGAAACAACTGTATCCTGGTTGGTGCCCCTACCTGGTTGGTCTTGCACCGTTCTAAGGTTAGTAAGTAATGATCCAGGTAGCGGCACAAATTCCTTTTGCACATGGTGATAGCTTGGGAGCTGGAGAGCGTGAACTCGCCTGGCTTCAGGAACCCATAAAACGCGAAGTAAATGGCAGCTTTCAGAATGATGCTTTGTGTAACTCCGAATGGGGATCTGTCCAGCATGTCGGATATGCCTCTGAACAGGTGACTAGCTATGGGTAACCGGGAGCCGCCCGATTGGACCCCCGCTTTCTGTATGCCTTTCAGAATGGCCCGGACGGGGGTGTGGGAACCGTGTCCGCATCCGGGTACTGCTGAAAGAAAAGATCGAATTTAAACCTGAACAAAGCATCAGCCGCCACGTTGCATACACCAGGGATATAATAACAAATGATGTTGAACTTGTACTGTAGTGACAGCCATGCCAGCCTGTGCAGGAAAGACATGATCGTTAGGGACTTGGATCTGCCTTTATTAATGATGTCAGCTGTCGCCTGGTTATCAGTGGGGCACCAGTCTGCCGTATGCGCCAACGACTGACATGTAGTGCAAACCGGTGATTTCAGTCCTGCAAAATGTCGGCAAAATAATTCCGTGTCAATCCTACCCCAGTTGACTACGAACTGAAATTGCGCGAGCCCGGTCACTGCTTTGGCA
>NW_017314736.1:0-932 GCF_000935625.1 Nanorana parkeri
ATCTCGATGCCTCACCAGTGACTAGCAAGTGAGGGACAGGGAGTCTACTCCCTTCTCCCTCCCTCCTCCACACATAGCTCGGTGACCGTGTTGGGGGTGGGGCGGCACTGAGCTGGGGGTGGGGCAGAAGCAGGCAGTGGGAATGCCCCACCTAGCATGGACCTTACTGCATGTCCCTGCTAAAAACCCTTACTAATTAATCATCCTTCTAACACCAAACCCCTTAAAGTGTAATTCCAATTTTCCAGCAAATGTGGGAAACTGAAAATAACCCCACAAATCGGTCCCCTCTGCCCCCCCCAGTAGTCATACCTTTGGGGAAACCGCTGTTCCCCCCAGCTACAACCAATGTACGTGACACAGCATTGCAGTCCGCTACTCCGTATTTGGAGTAATGCTCACAAATAGCAAGCGCTCATTGGTCAGCATGGTCACCTGACCACGCTGACTAATGAGAAGAGCATTATTCCATATACAGAGTACCATGCTGCAATGCTGTGTATGGTGTATGGGACTTACACCAGCTGCAGTGGGAATCTGGAATTATCCTTTAAACAAGCACTTAACTTTCCTAAGTATGAGACTTCTCCTAACTCAAAAAATTAGACCTAAACACTTATCGTCTCCCACCAAAACTGAACCCCTAAAGTGCATCTCTAACATGTATCCCTCAACCCTAACAGTGGATCTAGCTTGAGGCTCTCTGGCACACTAAAGAGAATTTAAAGCAATGTGTATGCACCTCTAGGTGTCTACTTCAGAATATGTTTTTCTCAGCCACAGATTCACTTTACGTCTCTAGACTGGGGTGGGCAACTCTGGCCTCCCAGCTGTGCTTTAGCTACAAATCCCCAAATGCCTCTTTTTCTGGGAGTCATGCCTGTAAATGTCAGTCCTGCGATGCCTCATGGGACTTGTAGTTCCACAACAGC
>NW_017314737.1:0-932 GCF_000935625.1 Nanorana parkeri
TATATATATTGCTTTAGGGAATACTAGAGTATATTACAGTATATTGTGTATTTTTTTGTGTTTTAAAGGTATATATTGCTCGGCATTAAAAACACTTAACATACTATATCACCCACATTCCCCATATGCAATGGCACGCGCCAAGGATGCCCACTCTCCCCAGTTCTCTTTGTACTGTCCCTAGAGCCCTTCCTACGCACCGTCCAAGCCAACTCCGATATCCGAGGCATAATGGAGAGTTACACCCACCATAAAATCGCAGCTTTCGCAGATCTCCTTTTTTTCCTATCATCCCAAGACGTATCTATCCCTTCCCTTCACCAGGAACTCAGAATATATGGAGATCTCTCAAATTTCAGAATTAACTCCTACAAATCTGAGGCACTACATGTCTCCCTCTCGGGACCATGCCTCCGGAAGGTTCTTCATAACTTCCCCTTTAAATGGGCCCCATCCCCAAGGACCCATCCCAAACATTCACACTGAATTTCCCTCCGCTCTTGCAGCGCATCTCCGTGGACCTGGAGACGTGGACTAAAAATACCTTCTCTTGAATGGGCCGATGTAATATATTGAAGCAATCCACCCTCCCCCGATTACTCTACCCCCTCCAAGCCCTACCGATCCATGTCCCCACATCCTTTTTCCGCAAGATCCGATCGATCTTCACTTCCATCTTCAGTTTGTCTGGTCGCTGAGACCAGCCAGACTAAGCCATGATATCCTAAGGAGACCCAAACAACAGGGCGGGATGTCTCTGCCAGATGTGCGGCAGTATTAGATGACCGCACACCTGACACAGATAGTGGACTGGTGCCGCAATCCCCGGTCCAAACTCTGGGTGGACCTAGACCAATCATTCACTGACGTCACTCTTGCTAACCTCCCCTGGTGCACCACTCCCCTACCCCCACAACTACACTCCCACCCCA
>NW_017314738.1:0-932 GCF_000935625.1 Nanorana parkeri
AGCTGCTCCAGATTTCGTCTGCTCCAGTTCTGATAAATTCCTCCCTGTGAGTGTTGCAGATATTGCTAAATCCGATTCTGACCTTCATGTTGATTCTTCCAGGAATGAATGAATGAGGTCCCGCAGTCCATACAGTGTTCTGGACATGCAGCACCAGAACTATGTTTACTTTCTGATAATAGTTTTGTGTGTGTGTCGCTTCAGTTCCATGGCTTTGGGTCATTGACATAACGACATAAAGAGTCATGTCTCCAATCTGGCTGCAGGCAGGTTATAACCTTGTTACATGTTTCAGGACCACAAACCATCTGGCTGGAGTTGAGCTGAGCTGGTCACTGTGATCTTGGCACTATTTTTATTAGAGGTGCGTAGCTAATGGATCTCTCCAGCTTCAAACTCTCCGTGGATAATTGAAATCTGCCGGATTATGGCTGTGACCAGCGACCTATTCGGGGGCCAGAGCTTGTGTGTTGATTGGTCTTCGGCATCAGCTCTAGATTTCAATTTACGCGTCCAGATATATACATATAATGTGCTAAAAGGATTTTACATTTCCCGTCATTGCATTTTGTATCATATTTTAGTATTATCAAGTAGCTGCACCTTGTGCTGGCTCCCGGGAATCACTGAGAATACAAAGCGTCAAGCAAAAGTAATATGTTAGTAAAAAATAAACTGAGGAACTGTTATTAAAATATTCTTTATATGAAGATGAAAACTTTTAAAACACATAACACATAAAAGTGGATCTGAACCCAAAAAAGTGAGGGATTGCTATTTTATAGGGAGCATCTAGAAACTTTCATTAGCAATACCCTGAAAGAGCTACCTTTTATTTTTTAAATAGCTCCTGAAGAATATCAGTACACTTCCTGTCCCTGGGCACTCCCAATATCAGTGCACTTCCTGTGCCTGGGCACTCCTGATATCAG
>NW_017314739.1:0-236 GCF_000935625.1 Nanorana parkeri
CCAAGGAAGGCCTATGAGTTCTCCAGGGATGAGAGATCCAAAGAAGGCCTATGAGTTCTCCAGGGATGAGAGATCAAAGGAAGGCCTACGAGTTCTCCAGGGATGAGAGATCCAAGGAAGACCTATGAGTTCTCCAGGGGTGAGAGATCCAAGGAAGACCTATGAGTTCTCCAGGGATGAGAGATCCAAGGAAGGCCTATGAGTTCTCCAGGGATGAGAGATCCAAGGAAGGCCTA
>NW_017314739.1:415-932 GCF_000935625.1 Nanorana parkeri
CCAGGGAGGAGAGATCCAAGGAAGACCTACGAGTTCTCCAGGGAGGAGAGATCCAAGGAAGACCTACGAGTTCTCCAGGGAGGAGAGATCCAAGGAAGACCTACGAGTTCTCCAGGGAGGAGAGATCCAAGGAAGACCTACGAGTTCTCCAGGGAGGAGAGATCCAAGGAAGACCTACGAGTTCTCCAGGGGTGAGAGAGATCCAAGGAAGACCTACGAGTTCTCCAGGGATGAGAGGTGTGACATTTGGAGTGACCATCTCCATTTACTCCCCAACAGAGTATACCAGGAGGACAGGAAAACAAAATATCTAACGAGTTCTGTAGAGACAGGACAGTGTGCAGGAGCCCAGCAAGTGACCCCCATAAAGATATTCATGTATAGAGCCAGGGATGAGAGATCCATGGAAGACCTATGAAGCTGTATATATAGATATAAGGGGGTGTATACATATGATATGGGGGTGTATATATAGCTATAAGGGGGTGTATATATATATGATATAGGGGTGTATATA
>NW_017314740.1:0-932 GCF_000935625.1 Nanorana parkeri
AGGAAGCTGACAGCGCCAATCGCAGGCACTGAGACATTTCCTGATCTGTGCAGCTGCGCACCGGGAACATTTCTCTTTGATTGGCGTACCGGCGCTGTCAGCTTCCTGGCGGGCTCGGCACGTGGAGCTGCGAACACGCCAGACCCCATCACTACTCCAGATACAAGGATATAAGAAGTCACCTGTCCGCTGTAACGTCTCCTCCCCTTGTATACTCTTCCAAATGATCCTTCACCAATCAGATCCAGAACATGGTAATTCTCCATCCTGGAATAGAACAAACAACAGTGACCAACATGTACCCAGGAGAAAATATCAGGGGCGGGGACAATAGGGACCAGGCTCCTCCCACTGAAATCTCCCTGGGAGACCACCCATGGATGTTTTAGTGTGCCCAGGCTTTTCCTTCTGAATTGTCCTTGGAAGCCCTCCCATGGATAATAGAGGGGAAGGGGACACTCCGGTCATAGCTCCTCTCCATTATTTGCCCCTGGAAACCCCCTCACTCACTTGGCTGTGCCTCGGAGGGAACAGTTTCTGTCCTCAGAGCCGCCACACAGAACGGACCTGCTGCTTGTCTGGTTGCCTAGGTGACAAAGCGCATGGGGTGTCGTCACTTCCAGTCGTCGTTCGTTTAGCTCCTCCCATGAATCCGAGCTACCTGATGTACGGCGAGTGTGTGATGTCATTTCCGGTGAGCGGTGATGGCGGAGGAAGATCGGGAAGAGGGGTGAGAGGATGGAAATGAAGGGGGAGGGGTCTGTGTGTATAACAAAATTGGAGTACCCTGCACCCCAATACTATGTACAAACTGTCCCGGAAGAGCTCACAATCTAATCTCCCCCCACACCATAACTGTTGTACATTTATATAGCTCAGACATATACCGCTGTGCTGTCACATCAGTCTCTGTACAGAGGAGCTTACACTCT
>NW_017314741.1:0-278 GCF_000935625.1 Nanorana parkeri
TCCATTGTTTGTTGTATCCGTAGCTTTTCTTGTTCTGGATCAGATACTCTTATCAGGTAAATAATAAATATCGCCTGAGATTCAGCCCTGCGCTCTCCCTTTACTCAACATGATCAAACACAAATGTATAACGAAACGTTTTGAAGAAATATATGACATGGCAACACTGTAATCAGATGAAGAACTACAAGTCCCAGCAGGTGATACCAGTGCCCGCAATCAATCCAGGCCACACACTGTCTTGTATTCCCAAAGCTTTGCATTCTTGTGTCACTGTC
>NW_017314741.1:303-932 GCF_000935625.1 Nanorana parkeri
CCTGTACGCTGTTCTGTAATAAAACATAACATACAGTATAATGGGCTGCTGGCTGACAGGTCCGCGGCCCGTATACAGCCGGCTCACCCTATACACAGAGCTGAGCTACAGACAGACAGAGCGAATGCAGAAGTACATACAGGTCAATGTATCCGATGACGGTTCACCTCGCTCTATACATCCTGCTTCCTCTCCTGTCGGTGACACATGTAGAAAGTGAATGCAGAGTGCTGTAAGGACTGTACGCCCAGCAATGCACACACCCTACCCCCTCCCTCCCTCCCTCCAGGATTGGGAGCTACACCCAGCCCCGCTCACCCTGCCGTAGGCCATCTCTCCCGGACTGCCAAACCTGCAAACGTCACAGCACAGCACATGAGCAATTTTATTTTGTTGTTTCACTTCAAAAAATAGTTTGACACACTTATTTCTTAGGGGCGTGTAAAAGCAACAAAGAAACAAAAATGCAAACCATCCAAAACTACAAAGTCACTGCAGCTGAGTAAATATTACCTACTGTAGTCCTAATAATAGGAAAATAAATGACAGTATTAACCAGTTCATCGCTCACCTCCGTACACCCGCTATGGGCCAGAGGCATTGTTACAGTGACACTATGGGGCTGATTA
>NW_017314742.1:0-932 GCF_000935625.1 Nanorana parkeri
ATTATTTTTTATTACATTATTGAATAAAATTATATTATTAATTAGATTATAAATCATGATTTTGTGATTCAAACTTCATCACTTCTGGGATGTCTACTAGAGTCTTGCTTGGTCAGGTTTAAGTAAGTAATTACTAAGAATTGCAGGCCTACAATACATAACACCAAATTTCCATGCAAAAAATTGTACCGCTTTTGGTACAAAATTCCTGACATAATCATACCGCCGAAAATCTGAGTCTGGACGTGCGAATTGTGGCCGTCAGAGACTAGTCAATGTTAGGGCAGAACGGAGAGTGGCAGGACGGGTACAAGACAACAGAAGGGCAACAGTGCAGTGTCAGATTCCTCGCATCACCTTTCAACATCTCGTGGAGTCACAAGGTGGCCCAACAGTCATCTTGTGGCCCAACGAAGTACTGATGGGGTGGTCATAATAATCTGGCCACTCAGTGTATATAATATATAGTTCTGTCTGCAATAGTACAATAACCTGCATGTTGAGCTGCCTGAGACACCATACATTAAGCAACCCTGAGCTTTTTGGTTGGTTGATTACAGACCCCTCATGGTTTTTAAATCATTTGGTAATCTGCAAGTCCTGCCCAGATGAAAGTTCCAGACTTTTTCCATGGGTGCTGTTTATAAAAATAATGTCATAAAAATGAACTTTGGGCAGAAATGGCACAAATGAATGCAGCTCTGTAAAATTGAATATATTTTTAAATGCAAGTAGTGTAAGTACTTGAATGTGGCTTGATGTCAGGCTCTTGGAGTTATTGTACAGCAGAGCTAACATGGGGTGGGAGAAGCCGAACAGGGAGTTGATCGGTAGTGCTACTGTGCATGTGGCATGCAGATAGAGGAAGAGAGCCAGAGACATGAGCTTATCAGTGTGCTGCTTCACTATTCACTGTCTAGCCACAGAGAAAG
>NW_017314743.1:0-931 GCF_000935625.1 Nanorana parkeri
ATGTCCCGGGCGTCGGGCGATACGAATTCCACACCCCTGTCAGTGAGTAAAATAAATAGCCAACTTCCCGGCCAATCAGAAAGCCGGGCAGCGCAAGTGACGAGGGAGTATGGAGCCGGCTTCCCGGCCAATCAGGAAGCTGGGCAGCGTGTAATGACGAGCTGCCCAGCTTCCTGATACAGGAAGTATCGGGCTAGGCATCGGAGGATTTGGGCAAGTGCAAGTAATTTCCCTAATTACTATAATTTATATTACGTTTAGTACTAAAAGTCAGGCAGATGTAAATTATTACATATGTACATTTCAAAACATTACACATACAGTACATACGATAGAGAATGTACAGACTACACATGCAGAAAAGTGACTCTAAGAGGAAGGACGCACCCCTCCATGCAGAAGCAGAACCCTCGTTCCTCCCATCACTTTACAGGGTTTGCCTCCTAATATAAAAGTTAATGCTGAGTTTTTAAATTAAAAAAAAGATCAGCATGCTTTGCAAACTGAACATCATGGGTGCACCAAGTATGAATTTTTTTATTAGTTTTATTTAAATATAAAAAGCAAAATACATTTGTCTTAGAATTCTGTAAACTTTATTTTTTAATTCTAAAACCATTGCAATATTTCTTTGGGCTGGGTGCTATTGGATGGTATTGTCAGGCAGTTAGTACATGGCTCAATGCCAGCTGCTGGCTCTGCCCATACCTTACATACTGTAGGTATGGGACAATGCACATGTGGACAATTGATAAGACGCTTGTTTTCAGGTGTCAGTGGGATGCCTCCTGTAGTGTTCTGGGACTGTCAGCCTCTGATAACCGCTTATACTCAGGCACTCCTATTCAAAATACAGAGAAAGACTGACGTTAGAAGACGATTTATAAGCATAATCAAAAACCCTAAACGGATAACATTTAGCTTGAAAAAG
>NW_017314744.1:0-931 GCF_000935625.1 Nanorana parkeri
AAGTGAAAGAAAATCCCAAATTTTGGGTTGTCACCAGAACATGGGAAATCTTTCAATAGGGGCACTAGTTTGGGCGACCCTGCTGACCACCAGGGATTTCCCTCACATTGGAGAGATTTCCTCTCACTTCCTGTTCTGGCTATCGTACCGTAAGTGAAGAGCAATCTCCCCTAAAAAAGCTGACAGCCATTATAACCCTCCCTTACCCTATTCAAAGTAAAAAATGTTTTGGCCTTCAGTTCAAGTCACTAACCTAGAACAAGTATGCAGTCGAGGAAAGTTGAAGAAAATTCCAAAATCCTTATGTGTAAATAGTGCCAGGTCAGCGTCTCAAAGTATTGGCTTCAGTTCTACTTTAATGGATTTATACATAGGCCAAAAATACAACTACAGAGAGGGGCTTATCTGTATTTGGGGTGTGTTTAGGGGGAATCACTGAGCCCCAAAACACTCAATTCAACTCCCTCACTTCCCTTGCAGACATCTCACTATTCTCTACTTTGAGTCGCATGCAATTCACCTTACAATGAGGATGCTGGAATGTAGTATTCAATCTACAATATATACACGTTTTATATCCTTCAACCCATCCCATTCACACATAGTGCTGGCCAGGACCACCAAATGATGTGGGTGCTGCAGTAACCAGCAGATGGCGCTATGATACCGAAGAATAATAATATGCTACCAGCACACCTTCATCTCCCTTGAAATGACTTTACATGTATTAGCTAACAAAGTGGGTCACCAATAGAGAGGTGCAATGTTTTAGAACCACACAAGGTTCCTTCATCATGATATATACAATAAAAAACCATATATACCTGGATGAAGGGACACTGTAGGTTCTGAAACATTGCACATCATTGTTGGTGACTACTATGTGAGCTATATTGGAGTACATAAAGAAAGAAAGAGATCTACCTAGGGA
>NW_017314745.1:0-931 GCF_000935625.1 Nanorana parkeri
GAACAGGAAAGTGCCCCTTCCATCAGGGCATGGACTATCCCATGGCTCATATTGGAGCTACAGAGGAGAGGAATCCCCTTTCCTGCTACCGCCAGGAAAGCGGAGTTATTTAAATTGTTATTTCCCTCCGGCAGCAGCTAGTGAGAGAGCGGAACAAATTTCCCTGCGTACAGTGGTCACGTCTCTGACGCAGATCCACGCCTCAATGAATACTATGAATACGTCTCTGCAGGACTTACTTCACAGAATGGAGGCGGTAGAGAGGCAAGCGGTGGTTGTCCCAGCGGCAGCAGTGCTAGACGGTCCTAGCACCTCAAGTATTCCCATAGTGCCTAGTGCCCCGGTGATCATTAGCGCAGGTACCAGTATATCTCCTCCCAACATCACAGCAGCACATTTTGTCCCAAGTAGTCTGAAGAAAGAGATTTTGGAGGGCAAAGACGTGAACCTGGCGTCACTGCTGATAGCGGCACATGACGTCTCGGAAAACAAATCATATGCTTGCGGGGAGGTGTCGGTCATTTTGAAAACGAGGGATCCAAGGTTGAATAGGAAATTGTCCTTACCCGAGTTCATGCTGGCATTCGGTACATATAGAGATGTCATATGTACAGTAAGTCCTAACCGTAGGGAGGAGTTAGATGCTTATATACATCTTGTTAGTACCGATCGGGCTCCTCGGTGGCCACGGACGGCAGCAGCTCCCTCCCCTTTCAGCTGCTATAGGCTGTAAGGGAGACTGCACACGATTGGCTGGCAGCATAGTTATGCTGTGCGGGACCAAAAGGCAGGAGACACCACGATGCGGCTGAAGACATGCAGGCAACTTCACTGCCCCCCTCCCCCCACCACCAGGAGAGAAGGAGAAGAGGGCACAGCACCTGAAGGACGAAGGAAAAGTACCACTGTAAGTACCTGTTCTTTCTACGTG
>NW_017314746.1:0-931 GCF_000935625.1 Nanorana parkeri
TCCCTCCCCTGGGTTCCCCATAGCACTCAGTGGTTCTTCTTCCCAACCTCTTTATCGCTACTGTATTCTGTAATAAGTGGAGGTTACCAGGAGCAAACCACTGAGCGATGCAAGGACCCAACTGATCAATTCTCTCACAAGTGTTGGTCTGTCAGCTTGCAATTACTCAGTACCACTGGCAGCAAGAGACATAGGTATTCTTTTGCTGATTTACAGTATAGAGCTATTTATTTAAAATGTATTTATTTGTGAGTGATAAAGTTGCTTTGAAGCTTACCGTATATGAAATGTTAGTTACATAATTTAGATGTACAACAAAATCTGGTGATGTAGTAGTTATATTACACCTTGAGATCTAACCCTCAAATGTTTAATAAAATATTGACCTAGTTACTATTGAAATATGCCTTGTAACAGAAAAGCTGCCCCAAACTCCTTCTTAGATACAATCCTCTTTCAACCATAGCAGGTAAGTAAGCTAAGTATTACCATAACCATAACAATACTATGTTGCAGAACATTTGCAATATCTTTTTTTTTTAAGCATGGTAGATTTTATTTGAATAAAAAAAAAAGCCATATAAGAAGCTGCAATATCTTTTTATAGGTGTGTAGCATTTACACATTGCCTTTTTACAGTGAATAATCAGCAAAAAAGTAAAAACAAACAAATTGGAGTTGTTTATGTTCTTATTGATCAATGTGGTGGTTTGTTCAATGATATGAGCATTTTAACTATTTATACTAGCGATGCACTGATACCGGTATGTTGGTACTGAGTACGAGTACCGATAATTTTTTTCCGGTCCTCGCCGATATCAATTACTGAGTACCAGAAGTCCCATTCAGGAAGACAGGTGGCATGTAATGACTCGGCACCTTGCTTCCCAATTAGCCGGGAAGCGTGTAAAGACTTGCCACCCGGCTTCCC
>NW_017314747.1:0-930 GCF_000935625.1 Nanorana parkeri
TATGGGGGAAGGGATTATTATGAGATGAAGGGATCATTATTCAGGGAAAGTGATCAATATAGGGGGGAAGTGATCATTAGGGGGAAGTGATCAATATGAGGGAAAGGGATTATTGTGCGGGAAAGGGATCTTTATGAGGAGAAGTGATCATTATTGAGGGAAAGCTGTCAATATAGGGGGAGAGTTATCATTATGAGGGGGAAAGTGATCATTATGAGGGGGAAAGTGATCATTATGAGGTGAAGAGATTATGGAGGAAAAATAGGGGGAAGGGATCATTATGGGCAAAGTGATCAATATGGGTGGAAGTGATTATTATTGCGGAAAGTGATCAGTATGGAGGGTAAGTGATGCGGGGAAAGTGATAATTATGGGAAGAAGAGATCATTATGGGGGGTGGGGGGAGGGATCATTATGATAAGAAATTGATCATTATGCGGCGTAAGGAACATTATGGAGGGTAAGTTATCATTATAGGTGGAAAGCGATCATTATGAGGGGAAACTGATCAGTATGGAGGGTAAGTGATCAGTATAGGGAGGAGTGATCTTTATGGGGGGAAAGTGATCAATATGAGGTGAAGTGATCATTATGGGGGTAAAGTGATCAATATGAGGTGAAGGGATCATTATGCGGGGAAGCTATCACTATAGGGGGTAAGTGATCCTTATGCGGGGAAAGCTATCACTATAGGGGTTAAGTGATCATTATAGGGGGTAAGTGATCATAATGCAGGGATAGGTATCACTATGGGGGTAAGTGATCATAATGCAGGGATAGGTATCACTATGGGGGTAAGTGATCATTATGCGAGGAAAGCTATTACTATAGGGGGTAAGTGATCATTATTGGGGGTAAGTGATCATTATGATATGCGAGGAAAGCTATTACTATAGGGGGTAAGTGATCATTATTGGGGGTAAGTGATCA
>NW_017314748.1:0-930 GCF_000935625.1 Nanorana parkeri
CACTGCAAACCTGAAATTCATCTCAATTGCTGACCTTTTCTTCTGAAAATACTACTTGCCTAGTTGTCAGAGTAATCTAATGGTTTCAGTAGTTTTTAGGTCACTGACAAATATGTAAATATGGAGTTTTGACTTCACGCAGACTATCTTAAGCTGCATAATTTTTACAAATACTGAAACCATAGATCACCAGTGATATCAAGTTCTATATTTCTCTCAGTATGCAGTCATAGAGGTAGCCACAGCACTCTTTTTGTAAGCTAATACCTGGTTCCACATCCACAATAATATCCATACAAATCCCGACCCGTGAGTGCCTCTATATCTACTTTGGATTTCTCACAGTATGGGTATCTTTTAGGAAACATAACTTCATTCTTTCAGTGAAACAGCTAAAAATATTTTTAACAATTTGTTAAACTAGGATTTTCCTAACTAACACAATTCTGGTTGACCGACAGACAATTCTTGCCATACTTTTATTGCCAGTTTCCAGTGCAATATTTTAAAATGTTATATTGAGCCTTTCACTGAGACCTTTAAATTATCCTTTACTTATCCATATTTTAGCTGTCAAATTAGATTCTGTTCCAGTTTACAAAATCACCCATGCATAGAACTTGGCACTTCCAACACATCGAGAGCTGTAAATGGAGAACAATTCCCTTATGAGTCAGTGGAGTAGACTGGATACATTCTTCAGTATTTGTATGCATTTTCTTAGAAAATAGTAATACATTTTTTTAAATTTACTTTATAAAAACAGGAAGGTGTCTTGCGGGTCTTCATGGTTTTTTTGCCTTTTAAGTAGCAAATATCATCATCATTTTTTTTAAACAGTTTCTTCAACATTTGCAATAACTGACAAATAAGATTTAAAAAAGGAATTAAAACTACTATTTTATATTATGCAATATTGTATAAATTATT
>NW_017314749.1:0-930 GCF_000935625.1 Nanorana parkeri
TCAACCTAACCACTCAACCATCACGTTCTCAAACAATCCATTCCCACACAGCAACCTCCTGATATATCACTTCCCCCTTCCTTTAGATTGTAAGCCCTCAGGGGCAGGGCCCTCCTTACCATCTTATCTTGAGTTGTATTGTGATTGTAATGTCTTCCTTATAGTGTAAAGCTCTGCGCAAACTGTTGGCGCTATATAAATCCTCTATAATAATAATAATAAGACACACAGACAGCGCAACGCACAGGGCATAATACACAACACAATGCACAGGGCATAACACAAACACTCAGCACAACACAACACACACAGAATTACACATACACAGGGCATAACATACACACACACACACACACACAGGGCACCCAGACCCATCTCTATGTCCCCCATGTAATTACTTGCTGGCAGTGCATAAGTAGCTCCCCTTTAGCACACGGTCAGTTAGTCCTCCCTCGGGCTTCCCATGTGCATTTCCCTGTTAAAAATGGCCTGATTGCGGTGGCCATCTTTAATAAGGTTTACGATGCGGTGGCCATCTTTAATTAGGTTTGCAATGCGGCGGCCATCTTTAATAAGGTTAACAATGTGGCGGCCATCTTTAATAAGGTTTATAATGCGGCGGCCATCTTTCAATCGCACTTTTGCCAATTTACAAGCCAAATTTAATTTTAATTTGCTGCTCCAGATTCCTGTCATTAATTTTCGGGGCAACAACGCAGCTCACACACCTGTTATTTCTTCTACTACTGCGACCCAGGCAAGTGCAAGCTAGAACATGTCTGAACATGCTCAAATGTAAATGGCTGTGTGAAATGGTAAATGTAAATGGTGTCCCCACCATAGTGCTATGCCACATGCATTCTGGGAAATAAATTGTCACACCTCATACATATATTCATATATAGTATACATACTATATATATATATACT
>NW_017314750.1:0-930 GCF_000935625.1 Nanorana parkeri
GCGGCCTCTCTTGCAACTCTAGTCCTAAAACCCCTGGATAGAGGAAAAGGTGTGTCGGGGCTTAGAGGGGCACGAGTATCAGATGACTTACTGCAGACAGAATATGCTGGTCTCTGAGGCAAACTTCAACAAGAAGTAAATGAAGGAGATACACACTGTTGGAAACAGTGTAGAATAAGCCATGGGTGGATGCAAGCCAAGTAGTCAACATGCAGCCAGCGAGGTACCAAATCAGCAGGCAGGATCAAAGTCATGATACAGGCCGAAGTCGGGAATGTGCAGACAAACACAGTACCAAGCAGCAGGCAGAATTGAGGTTAAGAGACAAGCTGTGGTTGGAGGGTTTCAGAGCAACAGAAGAGTAGTCAAACAAGCCGGGTCGGTATCAGAAAAACAAAGTTCAGGATCTCAGGGTATATAGGGAAGCTGTCGATCACTCAGCACTGAGAGCAAGGGTGTCACAGCCTAAATAGCCCATCTGGCGCCACAATACAAAGTATGTGCACATGCAAAGGAACGCACACAGCCGTAGATGCACACGGCCAGGCCCGATTATATGAATCAGACCAGACACACGTGCATGCGCAGACCTCCTGGAATAGAATTCTTGACAGTATGTGACTATTGTGAGGATATCAGTGTGAAACATTGCAGCAGTATAAATTAGCATGGCAGACTGACCCCACTAGGTCTCCAGTAGAGACATGGGGATCAGTGAGAGGAACCACTGAGTTCTGTTTAGGACTAAGGAGATTGACCTTTCCAGAAGTGTTTTTGGACAATCAACATCTACCTTTCCTTGGGGATTGGATTAAGGTGGCTATACAATACCAAAAGCAAATTCTAATTTTTTTTTTAAATTCTATAACAAACTACATTCTGCAAGGTCAATTGGCTCCTGTCTAAATCGGCCCTGTATGCATGTGAGAT
>NW_017314751.1:0-930 GCF_000935625.1 Nanorana parkeri
CCATACCTTTTTTATGAACATTTGCAAATGCGATAATTTAAAGTCAGAATTGAAAGTGTAGTAACATTGTTTATTTTAAAGGCTTCTATTTTAGAACAGTGGGTTAATTGGGTGCCTTTTATGGGCACATAACCTAATGTGTCCAACTTGGTTGCTACGCCCCTCCCGAAAGTGTTCCTCTTTAGGCATGAGCAAGCCTTTGTCCTACAAAAAAAGACGTTTAACCTGTTTCCCAGGTAAACATTATTAGTAATGTACAACTATTGCACTTGCAATGACTTCTTTTTGGACTCTTGGAGGAGCTCCATCCTTAGCCCTGTGCGGCTGTGCCCTCCTTCCTTCCTGTGCCCTCCTTCCTACTAAAACAACGAATGCTGTTGTAAACTATGTAGCAGCCTTACTTTATACTCTCTACTAGGCATCCTCTGTTTGGTGTTTCAGAGCAACTCCTACATTTTCCTGGTGCTTTTTCTTTGGAGGGATTTGCCACCAGTTTGGAAGCAGAGCTAAAAACCGAAGGAGAGGAATAAGGGTCAACTCCCTTAAACACCCTTTGCATGCCTTTGCTGAAAACCAGAGATTTGGTAAATCTTCAGTTGTCTAAAAGCTAAACTTTCTTCCATCTCATGAGCTTTATTCTTTCACTGAGGCTGTCTCTTGCATTGCAGGTCCCCTACTGCAACAATGTACTCTGATTATTGTGGTATTCTGGTACTGGGTGTATTGAAGGATCAGTTTACCTAAAATCTATTGCACTACATGACTTTTCTAAGACCTTGGACAGACTCTACTAGCAAGAGTGTGCCTGTTCTAGAAAAGGGGGGGGGAGATTGGCAGGCAATCCCGTTTTTTCCCACAGCCAGCGATTACCCACTGCGGGCCCCATTCCTCCTCAGTCATTGGCTGCTAGGACCACAGCGTTCCTAGCAA
>NW_017314752.1:0-930 GCF_000935625.1 Nanorana parkeri
TTCTCCAAACCCTTCACCCTTTTTTGAATAACCCTGTAAGTAAAAAGAATTAGCAACTGTCCAAAGGCACATACACCTGATTTATCTTAAAGCCGAACTATAGGCAGATAGAGAAAACAGAAAAAATGCAGCCCTGTATTCATTAATACATCAACATATGTATTTTAATAAATACAAGCGGTGTAAGTACCTAAATGTGGCTTAGTACCAGCCTCTTGCATTTCACTGTACAACAGAGCAAAGACTGGGAGAGGAAGAAATAGCACATCATTCAATTGTGCTGCAGTGCTCATATGCTAACAAAGAGCATACTGATAGAAGGAAAGAGCATACTGATAGAAGGAAAAAGCAGGATGACAGTTGAACTCATCAGCATGTTGCTTATTCTTACACTGTCTATTCAAAGGTTGGGGGAGGGACAAGACCTGTAAGTGTAACTTAATTGCAGCAGAGAAAAGAACACGCTACCAAATTGGGCTCACTGGGACTGCAAAACAGTCGAGAGTAGATATAGAAAAAACGGAGTTCAGAGTTACTAGGTAGAAGTTACAATTACTATATACAGGAAACCTCTAATGTGTGACTACTATGGAAAATACCAATCTATGCCACTGAATAAGAGAAAGACTACCAGAGGAAAAAGCATCCCATAAAACTTCACATTTATTTGACAAATGTTTAAATCAACATTAAAACAAACAGCTACCACACTAACTCCCAGCATATCTATAATCAACAGCAGTTTAAGGGTGCACCCTTAAAAAAAATGCTGTATATGCCTGTAAATGTATATGTCTATAGATCTGCGCTTATGGAAAATAAAGCCTAATATAGGTAATACAGCTGCCACAGAACAGACACAGGGGTCATAGAAATATGGATGGTAATTATGCGGCGCTAAATACCCTGATATTACAAATACAGTGTAAA
>NW_017314753.1:0-929 GCF_000935625.1 Nanorana parkeri
ATTCCGCGACTCCGACACGAGAACATTCCGCGACCCCGACATGGTACAGGAGATTGTAATGTTCTTCTGCAGAGAATCGGAAGTTTCCTGGTTTGTGTCTCCTGTATGTTTGGGGGGAGAGGGACTCGAGTGTCCTTGTAGTTTGCACAATGATAATAAAGGTTTTCTAATCCCTATAATGTATTGAATGTTATATCGGCTCTGTATTAATAAGGAGTAATGATATAATCCCCCCTCCCCCCCTTACTCCCCCATTCAGTGCGATGCCAGCTTACATCTTTCCATAATCAATAATCAATACCATTCCAGAATCCAGTGAAGTTGTGATCAGCAATCTGATGCTGAGCCGGAAGCTTCCGTCTGATGATTTGTTCTATCGGTGTGATGGGAATATTCAGCCTGGCAGGAAATGTCACATGTCTGAGGTGTGACAACGCGTGGTGTTCCACTTCACCATACACGCGCCGGAGTCACATTCCTGCAGGAGACGTTCGGCGATTTTCCATCAAATCTGCATTTTCCGCTCGTATCTCGGAAGATTTTCCAGTGGAAGTGGCTTGGACCGGTCTGCGAGTTTCCACGGAAGCAGCTCATCGGTGATGCTCCTGGCCGAGGTCAGAGTCTTTCCTACGGATGTCTCAGGCAGGTGCAGCTTTCCACAGCGCCAAAACTTTACCCCGCGTGCGGTCGCTGACGCTCGGCCACAATACGCAACTTTAATGGTCTCACAGACGAGGACAAAATCTGCTTCCCGAGAGCTGAGCATCTCTCTCTGATCAGCCGATCCAGATCAATCCCATCCCCCGACTGCACCCATCCACATTGTCCACGCTCTGCCTGATACACCAATGCAGATCTTCTCAGCCTTCCACCCCCCATAAAAAAGGAGGATCAGTGGGGGGAATGCTCCTTACATTGGGGGTCAGTGG
>NW_017314754.1:0-262 GCF_000935625.1 Nanorana parkeri
CGCTCTCTCTCTGTGTCGCTCGCTCGCTCTCTCTCTGTGTCTCTCGCTCTCTCGTGTCCTGGGGTTCAGTATTCTGGGACTTCCTGTGTCTTGTCAGCACTGTGACCCCCCCGACTGTCTTTTTGTCCTTTTTCAGGCCGAGGTGATTGTTAATTATCACGTAGGAGAGACGGTGTTATCGCTGCAGAAGACCACCCTCATTCCCGGGGGGTCCGAGTCCCTCGTCTACACCACTTTATCAGGCGGGATTGGAATCCTCGTC
>NW_017314754.1:344-929 GCF_000935625.1 Nanorana parkeri
GGAACACGTATGTCATATGTATGATACATGTATGCTGCCATTGCTGGTCTCGTTGCCTGGCTTTCATGTGTCAGTGTCCCGGGACAAGCGCACAGATTTGTAGTTCGCCTTTTCCCTGACTGGACCTGCCGTCAGTGACTGAAGACCCCGAGAGGGCGAGGAGGGGCAACGGCAGCCGCAATGTTATCACATGTTACTGCAAAGCCCGTAGACTGACACTGTGTCTCATCCGCAGGATCACGACTTCTTCCAGCACGTGGAGATGCACCTGCGTTCCGAGCACCCCCCCATCTGTGGCCGCGACCACCTCAGCTTCCGCTCCTACTACTTCCCTGTCAAGGTGAGACCCGGTTGTACCGGAGAAGTCCAGTGTGTGCGTCAAGACCTCCTCGGGGGGACAGCTTGAGGCAGCGTAGGGATTGAGGCTTCATTCACGCGTCATGTGATTCGGGATTCCTGTGGCAGGCATCGAGTTTAGATGTGACCGCTGTTGCCCATTCCAGTTAAAGAAGAAGTACGGGGTCGGGGCTTCCCCCCCCCGTCCCCCCCATAGTTCTCCTTAGGGTAACGGGAGGGCACAAACTA
>NW_017314755.1:0-929 GCF_000935625.1 Nanorana parkeri
CGCAATTTTCACTTGCAAATTGCGAGGGGGCGAGTGGAAATGTTTAGCCCTGGGCTAGTTCACACAAGCCCCAGTGCGTTCTGGCCCGATTCAGTGCTGGAACGTACTGGATCGCATCCCGGCCGGTTCACTGCGTACTGGGGCAGGAGGGGGCATGGCGGTGCATTGATGTCAATGGCACCGCAGCCACGCCCCCACACCGCAGCCACGCCTCCCCCCTCCTGGCCGCAATCCGATTGCCCACACCAGAAAACGTGGCATATCAATGCCTGTGTTCCGGTATGATGCGATAAAAACACAATAGTACATGCAGCATTTTTTCTGATCGCACTGAACCGGAACACAGGCATTTATGTTCCACGCATTACGGTGCAGGCGTTCTCCCTGCGGCCAAGGGGTGTGGCTGCGGTGCCGTTGACTTCAATGCACCTCCATGCCTCCTTACGCCCCAGAGCGCAGTGAGCCGGACGGGATGCGATCCACTGCGTTCCAGCACCGAATCGCACTGGGGCTGGTGTGTGGCTGGAACGCACTGGGGCTGGTGTGAACTAGCCCTACTTCCTGTCTTGTCTGCAGGATGGAAAGTGAAGGGAAATCTCTCCAAGGAAATGCAAACAGCAAAAAAAAAGAGCGATTTTAACTTTTTTTCTTAATTAAAAAGAAGAGTTTGGACTTTAGCTCTACGAACAACAACTGCACTCAAACACTGCAAATCATGTGAAATATTTCAGGTCAATCAATCACAGGCTAAAAACAGGACCACGGGCTATGCCAGCCATTGAATATATCAAATAACGGTCCAAGCCCGAGTGCCCGAATGGTCAGTCCGCCCCTGTTTCAATTGAAATTGTAGGGCCATTTTTGGGGAACAATAGGCCCAATCAGTGGCATAACCAGACTTATTGGCGCCCGGGGCAGAATTTTTTTTT
>NW_017314756.1:0-929 GCF_000935625.1 Nanorana parkeri
ATAGAAGAGGGAGGAGGGAGGGGGGAGATAGGAGAGGGAGAGAGGGGAGGAAAAGAGGGGGAGAGGGGAGACAGTGAGAAATTAGGGAGAGGAGAGAGAAAAGGGAAGGACAGGGAAAGGAGAGGAGAGGGGGGAGAGAGAGGGAAAGAAGAAAGAGGAGGGGAGAGAGAGAAGAAAACACTGTTACTACCTCTGACAATACTGTGTTATCTCTGAGATAAATACCTGGAAGTTACTCTGACACATCACTGAGCACGCTGCAGCATCTGATGCATATTATGAGAAGCTCGCAGTGTGCCGTGACATCAGAGGAAGACATTTGGGTCCTGGAGAGGAGCCGGTACAACTGTCCCAGACTGAAGGGACGGAGGGAGTTCAGCGTGAAGCATTTTCACAGCTGAATTATATGAGACTTCCACACAGAAGCAGAATTTGCTATTTTCCAGTTCCCCGCTCCACGCTCAGCCGACATCTTTTCAATGAATGCAAATCATGTGCAGCGCTTTCTGTGCGGATTTGTAGGTTTATAATACATGGAAGATTCAGCGAGACGTAGAGACGACGTATACATTGCACGGAGCGGACGTGAACGGATTACCGCGGCCGCTTATTAGTCTGGGGAGAATTCCCGTACTGAGATATAGTGTGCGCCCATTGTCCCGGCTGTGCTCACATTGGTATATTTAAAGGGCTTCTATCCCGAAACTGCAGAGTCACCCTTTAAATCCAACCAACACCGATCAGCACCCGGATGTGCCGTGTATTCCCACACACGATGGTCCGTCTGAGCCGGGTTTAGAGGGTTCTGACCAGGGACTGTGTGAACCTGAATGGAGGATTACATACACACATACACAGACCCGAGGCATCCCAGATTCCCACCTCTTCAACTGTCCCATACCTCTTCCAGCAGGGGTGCAGTAATGAAG
>NW_017314757.1:0-929 GCF_000935625.1 Nanorana parkeri
AGATCCTTCGGCAGCTTCGTGAATAGACCCCATAGTGTGTATGGGAACAAGTTTTCTATTTTTTTGGTGAAATAATACACTCTAATTTTGATTTCTTAGTTAAAAACATGCCTGATTTATCCCTCCCTTAAATTGTGGTCTTGTAAAAGTGCTTATATACTGTTGAGAGACTCTTTAATATATACACTGTCATTTTTATTGATAAATTGTAATTTATTTTATCAATATATTATGTATAATTGTATGTAAAGTTTAAATTATATTTGTTAGCTTTGTGTTGACCTCATCAGAAAGTTGTTGCTGACAGTCTGTTCAAAAGCTGTCTTAATTTTCCCAGCACCGCACTGCATCCTTTGAACCACCCCAAAAACAAATTAAAATTGCTGCACCCAAAACACTGCACACCGTCACCTCAGGGTACTAAGATATGTTTCTCAGTCACAAAATCACCCCATTGCACTCCCTTCTCTGACATGACTGAAGGCTAGGACCTGAAGTACAGTATATGTGGGGCCACCTCCAAACTAGTAATTTAGTCTGGACACCCAATAGATAATGAATGCTACTGTTAATACAATGTGCACTCAAAAATGCACATCCATACCCCATGTTGTGAAAATGCAGCGTCTCAGTCATAAATGTACCATGCTGTGGTGAAGGCACTCTCTGATATTACACATGCAGCAAGGCAGGCTAGTATCTCAAGCACATGTTGGGCCTCCTCCAGCCAGTGGTCCCAAGCTCATACCCAATAGTTCTATTACCCAATAGTTCATGGATATGATTGCTCATAAGTGTTTTGTTTACATTCTTGTAATTCCAGGGTGCTGTGCTTGTTTGACTAAGGCAATAAATAACCTTTTAATGAAAAAAAAAATAAAATTATGGGGGCGCATGCGCGAAGCTGCCGATGAAGGACGCCTTCTGAG
>NW_017314758.1:0-928 GCF_000935625.1 Nanorana parkeri
GGGGAGAGGGAGAAGGGGAGAGGGAGAAGGGGAGGGAGAAGGGGAGGGAGAAAGGGGGAGGGAGAAGGGGAGGGAGAAAGGGAGAGGGAGAAGGGGAGAGAGAGTCTGCCCTATACGAAGCACTAGTAAGACCTCATCTGTCTCCATCCTTCCTTGTGTTATGATTATATATCTGTGTCTTATGAATAGAGATAGGAGTGATGTCATGTGACCTCCCAGAATCCCCCTCACCTCTCCGGTCAGGTCTGTGTCTTATGAATAGAGATAGGAGTGATGTCATGTGACCTCCCAGAATCCCCCTCACCTCTCCGGTCAGGTCTGTGTCTTATGAATAGAGATAGGAGTGATGTCATGTGACCTCCCAGAATCCCCCTCACCTCTCCGGTCAGGTCTGTGTCTTATGAATAGAGATAGGAGTGATGTCATGTGACCTCCCAGAATCCCCCTCACCTCTCCGGTCAGGTCTGTGTCTTATGAATAGAGATAGGAGTGATGTCATGTGACCTCCCAGAATCCCCCTCACCTCTCCGGTCAGGTCTGTGTCTTATGAATAGAGATAGGAGTGATGTCATGTGACCTCCCAGAATCCCCCTCACCTCTCCGGTCAGGTCTGTGTCTTATGAATAGAGATAGGAGTGATGTCATGTGACCTCCCAGAATCCCCCTCACCTCTCCGGTCAGCAGGTAAAGGATCTCCAGGGTGAGGTCCACGATGGTTTGGTGGTCCATGGTCATTCAGGTGAATGGAGTCGTCTCCTGGATGATATCAGGTTGATCCGGGAAAGCTGAATAAAGGAGAATGTGGATATAATAGAGGAAGCTGATTATAGGAATAGAATGACTTATGTCAGCCAGGAAATGTATATCAAGTATGGGGGTGTTGGGAGATGTATGGCGGTGTTGGGAGTCTCCTGTATATATAATGTAT
>NW_017314759.1:0-928 GCF_000935625.1 Nanorana parkeri
AAGGGTTGGGGCGATATTATATGTACGGAGCTGTGATGGACTCCGGGTTTTCTCGTTGCCTGGCACAGAATACATGTTTGGGGGAGGGGAGAGAACACGGAGGAGCCACTTATCGGGAAAAGAAGTTTGGCCAGCGGGATTGGCAAGTGTTTCTCTCCATTCATCCCCCACCCAGGCGGGGGAAGGGTTTGTGGCCCCCAAGGACTCATATTCAGAGTTGGGTGTGACACAATATAACATATAAGGATGAAGTGATTCATTGTGACACACTAATGTACAGCAGACCCCAGCTCAGCCACTAATCCCCCCATGTGACATACATGAATGGGGGTCACCAGATGGCGCGGAGACTCCCGGGGGGCACACGTGGCGGCACCGCGAGTTGTACGCACGTATGTAGGGATCAAGTGTTTCACAACATTCCTCTATTCCCGCTTGGCTCGGTGGACTCCGGTGTTCTGGAAGCGCGGAGTGATTCTCAGCCATCCGAGGTGGACGCACTACAGATAACATTGCAGAATATTTCATACCTGGCCAATCAGCAGGCTAGGAGACGGGGGGGGCGGAGCATGCTGGGAGTGATATTATATATCTGACACATGGTCTTCTCCTCCTGGTGTCTGTCTTGTCCATAAGCCTAGGGGTGTGGGATGTTGTAGGGATCTCCCCTCCCTGAACTTACTGGTTTCCATGGAGTGCTGATGGGCTCAGAGGAAGTAGAACTTTTTTGGAGGTGAGTGACTGAGTTGGAAAGCACCGCAGGAACCTTTCTATCGTTGTTCTGCCTTTTAACACTTGAAGCTCATTTGTCCAACAGACACTTGTCCAGCCTTAAATCCCTGCGAGAGAGGGACCTGGAAGACAAATCTGGGGGAACGCCAGGGACTGTATTGAGGGGAATCCCCCCCACACCAGGGACTGTATTGAG
>NW_017314760.1:0-928 GCF_000935625.1 Nanorana parkeri
ATGGCATCCCAGTCTTAGTCCGTAGGGTTCAATATTGATTTTGCCCACCCTTGGCCGCTATAACAGAATAACCATTCTTCCAGAAGCGCATTTGTGAGGTCAGGTACTGATGTTGGACTAGAAGGCCTGGCTCGTAGTCTCCACTCTAATGCATCCCAAAGGTGTTCTATCGGGTTGAGGTCAGGACTCTGTGCAGGTCAGTCAATTTCCTCCACCCCAAACTCGCTCATCCATGTCTTTATGGACCTTGCTTTGTGCACTGGGGCGCAGTTATGTTGGAACAGGAAGGGGCCATCTCCAAACTGTTCCCACAAAGTTGGAAAAATGAAATTGTCCAAAATATCTTGGTATGCTGATGCCTTAAGAGTTCCCTCTACTGGAACTAAGGGGCCAACCCCAACCCCTGAACCCCCCCTCCCACACACCATAATCCCCCCTCCACGAAACTTTACACTTGGCACAATGCAGTCAGGCAAGTACCGCTCTCCTGGCAACCACCGAACCCAGACATGTCCATCGGATTGCCAGACAGAGAAGCGTGATTCGTCACTCAAGAGAACACGTCTCCACTTCATCTGACGCTTTGCATTGCACTTGGTGATGTAAGGCTTAGATGCAGCTCCTTGGCCATGGAAACACATTCCATGAAGCTCTCTACGCACTGTTGTTGTACCAATCTGAAGGCCACACGAAGTGGAGATCTGTAGCTATTGACTCTGTAGACAGTTGGCGACTTCTGTGCACTTTGCGCCTCAGCATGCGCTGACCCCACTCTGTCATTTCACCTGGCCTACCACTTCGTGGCTGAGTTGCTGTTGTTCCCACTTGCTTCCACTTTGTTATAATACCACTAACAGTTGACCGTGTAATATTTAATAGCAAGGAAGTTTCACAGAACACCTGAATCCATTGATTTGGAGGGGTGTCC
>NW_017314761.1:0-928 GCF_000935625.1 Nanorana parkeri
ACACTGGGAATCCAGGAAGTTGTTGGCAGTGATGGGCAGATAGAAGGCAGCACTCTCTACATTCACCGTTTTGCCCAAAGTACCGTTTTCGGCCGATATGTTTTGGGGGAGTAAGGGCTGCCCACCAATCTGCCTCCTCTGAGCTCAGGATGTCATGACCCCTATCTGGAGCAGCATCATCATGTAAACTCAGATTATTACATTGTGATGATGCTGCCCCAAGAAGTGTGTCCAAGACAGCTTGGGCTTAGATTACTACTTTTGGAAGACATTAAGTGCAGCAGTAAGGGCAGTTAAAAAGCCTAAAATTAGATAAATATACCAATTATTCTAAACACTTGAACCTACTGTTACCTTAAATAAAAAAAGAAAAAGTAATTTGATGGGGCACAGTGATTCTGCCTCTAATATACATGTAATAAAGTGTTAATATGAACCATCAGTTCTTTACAGCCTATTCTCCTCAGTAGAATGGCTTGTAGCTCATTGTAATACCATTATACAATAGTGGTCATTGCAAGCCACTGATCCCAAACTACTGACATGTAGATGGTTTAAAGCAAGCTACGAGAGCAACTTGTTAAATGGGGGAAGTCATTAAAGTGTATATCTAAGCAAACTGGATGCCGTGGGGAGGCATTAGACCCTCCTGTGAAGTTTTTATTGTCTTGTTTGAATAACACAATAATAACAGCCGTAAACCACATTGTCTTTACATATATTATGCATGATTCTAAAAATATTCCCGCTGTATTACCCAAATAAAAATAAAAATCAGAAGATATTATACCAATTTAGAAAGCAATATGCAAAATACTGACACTACAAAAACGAAATAAACTCCCATAAGAGTTTGTATAGAGGCCTTAAAGGAGAATTATGAGGCAAGTGATTTTCAATGAAACTGTCACAGGTCGGCTCAGTAGAT
>NW_017314762.1:0-928 GCF_000935625.1 Nanorana parkeri
GAGGGTGACTACTTTTGTTCCCCATGGTCCCTCTGTGTGTTTTGTAAAGTAGACATCAATCCAAGCTTGCTCCTGTGAGGGACTATAACTTCAATACAAATTAGTAATATAAACGTGAGATTGTAGTCCATCATGTAAGCGAGCTTGGAGCGGTGGCTACTTTACAACACACACAGGGACCATGAGGAACAAAAGTAGCCACCCTCCAGAAGGAAGGACAGTGTCGGCATGAATTCAGAAATAATTTGAGGATCTAAAGCCCGGTGATACACAAATAAGATTAATTTGTGATAATAATGAAGGTAATTGAATGCATGTTTAAAGTTTAACACATGAGTTTAGTGTCACTTTAACTAAAATATATATTTTTTTAAATTGTACTTTTTAATGACGGAACATGATGTATATAAAATACATTTACATTTACCAATTCAGAGATGATATGAGGCTCTACAGCTGAGTGATACACAAATAAGATACATTTTTGTTAATAAATAAGTTACTTGAATGCATTCTCAAGATTTAGGCCTCGTTCACAACACACACAGTGCCTTCCAGCTTGATTCTGGCCAGAATGCACTGCACTGCAGGAGAGGTCAGAACAAAATGCTGCAAGCACTATTTTGTTTGGACCGGACCGCAGGCATAATGTGCCTATTGTAAAGTGCTGCACAGACTGTTGGCGCTATATAAATCCTATATAATAATAAGGAATGCTGCCAGTTTGTACCCTTCCACTTTGGCGAATCAGATGACTACACAAAGTACTGCTTAGGCTTGGGCTAAGTAAGCCAACTGCCTACATCGCTGCATGATGCAATAGTTGACTGATGTCTGCTGAGAGTGAGATGATCTACATCCCTTGAAACAATGAAGCCCAGATGCTATTGCAACCTTTACAACCTCTCTTCCTATGCCCCAAGACTGC
>NW_017314763.1:0-341 GCF_000935625.1 Nanorana parkeri
CAATGATGCATTCTACGCTTGACCATTGTGGTAGTGAGTCATCAGATTTATATAGCAGACTTCTGTTTCTGGAGGGGGGTCACTGTACAATTCTACGGCAACATTGTTTAACGTGAATGTAAACCTTAATGTACATAGTTTGGGATTGGATTCTTTTGTTTCCAACAATGTACTTAGTGAGTCCTTTATATTTAGTAACACATCTACATGTCGGGTGATCCTGCCATTCACCTGCATTCTGTTTCCTTCTGTCCATTCTAGGGATGGAAGCAGATCTGTCCTAGCGTGATCACTTTGTTCCAGTGGCTTCTGACATGCCTCCTCGTCCTGCCCAACCCTGC
>NW_017314763.1:1895-2823 GCF_000935625.1 Nanorana parkeri
AAAGTTATTCTATGGTCTATAATAGAAGGGATTTTTGTGCAATATATGGCATTTTTTTTAATGATGATAATGCCTTTATTTTAGGAGAAACTGCTTTTCTTTTGCAAGGCTTCCCTTTAAAAATAAGTGTGTTTTCTGTTTCAGGGGTGGTATTTTGGGATTTTTATTTAGTTTTAGGGTTTTGGGTTTTATTTTATATTGCAAGAGCCTTTTTTATGTTTGGTGTGCATTAATTTGTTACTTCCCACCTGTTTGTAGAACTGCCCTTTGTTTGAAGCAAGCCACTACATCATCTGAAAGACAAATAAATTAACTACCTCACATTAAATAGCTTGCATATTTATCACACTCCCTATTCCCATAGAGATAATAAAAGTTAGGCATATACCAGTTAGGCCTATTATCTTTTATTAAAACTGTCCTACTGCAGGCCAATTTTATTCTTTTGTATCCTCTGCAGTATCGTATACTTGTATTGAAGCCCCAGTCTGTGTTCTTTGTTTCTAGTAAGTTTGGGCCTAGCATAGCCACTCTACAGTATTTTTAAAACCATTTCTTTGCAATGGTCCATGTCCCCAATGGCAGTGCCCAGCTTGCCATGCCTTTTTTGAGAGTAGTTTGCCTTTTAGCCCAGCATTTACCAACATGATCCACCCCATGGACTTTAATTAGATTCGCCTTTAAGTTCAGGTGCATTACATTTCTAACAAGGTTCCTGAACCCCTGGCAAATCAATACTGAGCAGAATCACCTATCTTTACAGATGATCAGACCAGTTCCTGAACCGCTGAGCTTCTTCTGTAATTGTAGTATCTAACTAGGGATGCGCCGATACCAGTTTTTCGGTATGGAATACGAGTACTGATATTTCTTTTCGGTAATCGCCAATACTGAATACTGATACCGGAAGTCCCATTAAGGAAGCTGG
>NW_017314764.1:0-927 GCF_000935625.1 Nanorana parkeri
TATGGGGCCCTGTGATTTCTAGTTACGCCCCTGCATACACGGGTAGAATTTTGTAGACTTTGACATGAAAAATATTCTCAGAACATTTGATAATGCCATCAGAGACTTGATGAATGTTGTTCACAATTTTGTTTGATTTTCACATTTGATTTTGGAATTAATGGAGTCTCCACCCCAAAACCACATTCAGTGTTAGAATTTCATTCATTCCACAACAATTTTCCATCCTGCTTCTTTGATTTTGTTGTCACTACGATTGCTGAATTGACCCCATTAGCTAATAGAAAATTGAACGAACATTCTGCAAATGAATTATTTGAACAAAATTCAAACTGTGTATACCCAGCTTTAAGCCTTGGCTACATGGGAAATTTGGAGCAGCTCAATCATGCTGTTGAAATCTTATGAGATTAGTATCATTGGTAAACTCACACTAGAATGTCAGAATTAGGAAGTATCACTGGAACAGATTGCATTCATTTCTGGAAGAAAACGATTGCCAAATATTCTAAGTAACAACAAGCTGCAGGGTATTGTAAGACTATAAGCCTTGACTCTGCAGTGAAAACACTTTTGCACAGAGAATTATAACTATGTCTGTAGGCATCATTGGTAATGAGGAAATGCTAGCATGTGAATTGTTTGCACTAAATTGGCACCTGATTCTGTCTGTGTTTTGCTTGATTCATTCTTTTCTATTAATTTACATAAATGCTTTGACATAAAAAGGGAAGTCAAGACTAGGGCTGGTCAGAGTGTTCGATTCGAACATGAGTACCCTTTACTCATTCACAAGGGAGGGGGCGGCATCTGGGGCATAATTAGAGGGGTACCCCGATGCAGATAAGCCCCCTTGCCCACAGACCCCCACAACCACCCAGTGCCGAGGCCTATGCTCGGATCAAGGGTCTGGTATGGAATTTTAAG
>NW_017314765.1:0-296 GCF_000935625.1 Nanorana parkeri
CCCTTATTATAAAATCTGTTCTCTTCCTGCCCCTCCAGTGCTCTGTGCTGGCGGAGCTGAGTAATAGACCACACCCCTTAGCACACGTGACTTCACACAGTTGCAGAGGGGAGGGGGAGGGGAGTGTCTGCGGATTTCTGTCCCCGAGGGCTGGTTACTGAGCCCGCCAGCTCTACAGGCCGCCGCACACAATGCACATTCATAGTAAGCAGGGTGGGTGGAGGAATCTCCGCTGATGGCTATTGGATTCAGGCTCCTGCGGCTGCCCACATGCAGAGACATCATCTGATATGATG
>NW_017314765.1:429-927 GCF_000935625.1 Nanorana parkeri
GTCCGGCTCTGTGGACCAGCGTAAAAGGGAGATGGTTCGTAGAATGTCTGTTTCTGTGACAACAACAACAAATGGGCTTTGCTGACTCCCGGGGACCGTAGTTCTGGCCGCACAGAGTGACGGATCCCCCCGGCAGGTGAAGCCGTATGAACATTACGGCTTCGTCTTCCTCCGATCACTTCAAGTTCCGCTTTCCGTCCCCAACAAGAGCTCAGAATCTAAAAATAAAAACCTCCCAGATGATGAAGTTCAATCTCCGGCCCCGAGCAGAAACTCCCTGAACTCCCCGAGGCCGGGACTGCGAGGACGCCGGGGGCCCGTGGGGGAAAGTTAAAGTCTCCAATATGAGGAACCAGAAGCTCCGCAGTTCTGTCTGCTGGTTCAGAGGACTCGGAAAATCAAAACTCCCAGAACATGGAGATAACCGAGGGCCACACCCCCCGCTCTCCTCCCCCAGGGGCCACACCCCCTGCTCTCCTCCCAGAGGGCCACACCCCC
>NW_017314766.1:0-926 GCF_000935625.1 Nanorana parkeri
CCCCCGCGTGACCATCACTTCGATCCCTACACCCAGCGTCTCCGGTCTCTCACATGATGTCTCTTTGGTCCTCGTGCTGGCTCTGGGATCTTCTCTGATTGGTGGATTTCGGCTCCTCCTCCGCAGTCTATAGGGACCTCCGAGCGAAGATTTCTGGGAGAAAAAATTACTAAGATCAACAATTATACAAACGGAGCGATCCCTCCGATCATCCCTACACCGCTTGTGATCATCCCTCCCATCATCCCTCCCCCAAGTGTGATCATCCCTCCCATCATCCCTACACCGAGTGTGATCATCCCTCCCATCATCCCTACACCAAGTGTGATCATCCCTCCACCGCGTGTGATCATCCCTCCGATCATCCCTACACCGAGTGTGATCATCCCTACACCGAGTGTGATCATCCCTCCCATCATCCCTCCACCAAGTGTGATCATCCCTCCGATCATCCCTACACCAAGTGTGATCATCCCTCCGATCATCCCTACACCGCGTGTGATCATCCCTCCCATCATCCCTCCACCAAGTGTGATCATCCCTCCCATCATCCCTACACCGCGTGTGATCATCCCTCCGATCATCCCTCCACCAAGTGTGATCATCCCTCCCATCATCCCTACACCGAGTGTGATCATCCCTCCCATCATCCCTAAACCAAGTGTGATCATCCCTCCCATCATCCCTACACCGAGTGTGATCATCCCTCCCATCATCCCTACACCAAGTGTGATCATCCCTACAGCAAGTGTGATCATCCCTCCCATCATCCCTACACCGAGTGTGATCATCCCTCCCATCATCCCTACACAGAGTGTGATCATCCCTACGCCGAGTGTGATCATCTCTCCCATCATCCCTACACCAAGTGTGATCATCCCTCGATCATCATCCCTACACCGAGTGTGATCATCCCTACACCAAGT
>NW_017314767.1:0-926 GCF_000935625.1 Nanorana parkeri
AACTACGCAACATTGGGATCTAAAACCTGCTTTCATGCAGATATTGGTGGTCCAAAACCATACACTAAAATAGAAGATATATGGCATAGTAATAATCTACATAAACAGGTTATCTGCAATACCAAGTTTTGCTGCATATGATTCACTTTACCTACAGAGGGAGAAGCAATTTAAAGGGAACTTGTCAAGACAGAAATATAGGAGCAGCCGTTGCTGGTTTGTTTTTAATGGTGTAAGCTCAAGGGTTCACATACTAATGCTTTAGTCACTACCTAGTGAGTATCTACCCTGAAACAAGCGCTAGAACCAGCATGTGTGTATCAGCAGTCAGAGCACCTAATGTGCACATGCTGGTTGCAGGTCACTGACTCAGCAAGCATTGTAGATGGATATGACAGCCCAGAGTTAGCACCTTAAACAGCAACTCAATAATGGCATCTTCCATATTTCTATCATAAAATTCCTTTGAAGATGAATAAGCCACAATGTGTAAATGTGTTTAATTAAATCCTCTAAGGACCATATGTAGGTCAGGGTTTTATCACACACACAATGATGCTGCATAGTGAACTAAACCTGAATATTTTACTGGCAGACTACATATATCCAAGGAGTAAATCTCACAGCACAGACTGGCTGAACGGTACTGCTGGGATTAGAGAAACTGTATTCTTTTTTCTTTTCAGCTGGCTTTGAAGCTGAACTCCACGCAGATATGAAAATTAATTTGTAAGAGCACTTGAACATGACTATTTCAGCCTCTTGTACTCCTTTCTTACACCAGCACTTAGACTGGGAAAGGGAGGGCCAATGCCTAGGTCCAATCATTAGTCCTGCATTGTCATGTGCAGACAAGATCAGAGAGTTGACCTCAGTCAGTTTATGATCCTTCACTATCCAATCATAAGCTGGGGCAGGGAGGCAAC
>NW_017314768.1:0-926 GCF_000935625.1 Nanorana parkeri
GTATTGGTGCATACCCAGTTATAACCCTACTTTACTTTGCATTTCTACTTTAAAACAGCTATTACTGGCAAAGGCTATGTACTACATGTCATGTCACAGTAAAAGGAAAGCATTTTGATCAACAGTCATTTATCTTTAACGTCACTACGGAAGTTTTTTTTCTAATTTTCGTGGGCTTAAGTGAAACTTAAAAGTCTTGGCTTTATCCAACATTTTAGATCAATTAGCGTAAAAAATAAAAATTTTAAAAAAGCATTAAAAGGCTAGCGTTTGAAAGCTCCAGTTGTACTGTATAATGAGCGCAAATTAAATGGAGGGTCCATTTTACCTGTTACATCACCCTTGGCAACCTAGCCAGCAATGAGTGTTTGGGACGGTCACCATGGAAACAAAAAGCATTTGGCTTAACTTTCCTTTTGAGGCAATTTATCTTACAATCTGACATTGTAAATATAAAAAAGGAGGCCAGTGATAGAGAAAACGTACTTAGACATAATGTTCTAATAATCTACAGGAAACAGGTATTGATGCTCTAAAGCAAAGCAAATAAAACCATACATGAAGAATGTAGGCCTTTATTTTATTAGATAACTGCAACTAATGTTAGACAATCTAAGTTCAGAGTCATGGTGATAGTAGGAAAATGGAAAGGGCTGTTAACCCTGAATGTGAAGACTGCTTGTGACTGGTTTTGGGCATTTGCAAAAAGGTAGGGGCTCATGCACACAGCCACCTGTGGCAATAAAACTAAAATTCTGGCAATTTTCCCTTTGCCAGGGAGCCACAGGTGGTACATATACCCTCCCATAAAAGTCAACAACTATACATGGTTGTGTGTGTGTGTATATGGGGGCTTGCATAAACACATACATGGGGATGGTCACACAACCCCAAATGTACCAATAGGTACATTTAATCTGAAGCAG
>NW_017314769.1:0-926 GCF_000935625.1 Nanorana parkeri
TTTGAATATATGTATAGTTTATTAATATCTGAACAAGTCACGAATACCGGATTACTAGTACCTTTAATGAGGTGCTGCTATTATGTTATATATTTATACTTGGCGACTGGATAACAAATCAACATCCTGATGAGTAGTGTTAAAATTATGCTAATAAGAGAAGTCTGATTGCACTGATTATTGCACTTTAATGTCCTGTACATACTCTAGCTATTAAGAAAAGGGAAAAATGAATGGCAAAACGAATAATCCCTTTTATAGTGTTGAGAACATCTTTGGTTACGTTCAAACACAAATAATAGACTGATCTCCAAGGGTTCTCTGAGGACATCTAGTGGTTATGTGATAGATTGACCCAGAGTCTGAATATAAATTGATCACAGTGTGGTATTGAAGGTGAGACCTGCGATCCCCCTGAAGACGTCTTTTTATGATGAAACGCGTCGGGGCGGGGCTACACTTGTTCGATACCACACACAACCAGGAAGTCCTGAAGTTTTTACTCACAAACGTGTGAGCAGCCGATTCTACTGATTTTAACTGTAAGTGGCTACTTTGTTTGTTTAATAAAACGTTTATTTTACTACACCATGAGGAGTTCTTGTCCCTTTTGTATTTTCGTGTTGAAATACTGATCCGTGTGATGAGTACGGGACTGCTGTAGGATTACCAACTGTCATCTCTCTCTGCTTATAATTACCTTGGCCTGGTGAGTGCGCATCCCAGAGGAGACTTAGATGTGGACACTTCGGTGTGGGATTTGGTAGATACACTGGAAATTTTCAATCATTTTTGGATTCACAAATGAAGAGTTTTTTTGGATTCACGTTTAATCATTAATTATGAATTTCTGAACCCACTTTTAATCACCTTTGGACTCACTTGATCACTTTGATTGACACATTTGAGATTGTTTTCATTTTTAT
>NW_017314770.1:0-925 GCF_000935625.1 Nanorana parkeri
GCGAGAACCCGAAACATTGCACCAGTGTGATATGCTGCATCAACGTCAATAGACGCATTTGAATTTGCCGGTGTCCCTGTTTCTACCTACACATATATTGGTTGCCATCCATTGTCTACCACAGCACCCATCCTGATTTTTGTGAAACAAGCGGTCAGGAGTGCGATGGGTCCATGGATTTTCGTTGGAGTTGGAATGTGTTGCCTTATAACATTTTGCAGTAACATGTACTGCTCCATCCTGCTGATGGCAAGTATAAGCATGAACAAGCACATGGCCGTTGTGTATCCTCTACATTCTCTTTCCTGGCGCACTGTAAGTCGAGCTTGGCTGGTGTGTTCTTTCATCTGGATAACATCCATGGGGGGCTCTGTACCTCTTCTAATAAATGAGAAAACGTTCTATAGTACTGAACTGGAAATCGCAACATGTCATGATGTCCTGTCGATTAAGTCAATCTACAGCTTTTATGTTTACTGTTTTACTGCTTTTTAGTTTGATTTTCTTTTTCTTGCCATTGATCATAACAATCTACTGTTATTTTGTTACCATTCGTTGCCTGAGATCTGGGGTGATGAGCAGCACAGATAAGAAAAGAGAGGCTGCCATTGTTGCTGCGGTCACACTTTGTGTGTTCATTGTTTTTTTTGGGCCAACTAATATCTTCTCAGTGCATAATGTCCATGTCTCTGGCGATGGTAATTATGTTCTGTTTTTTGCCTACGCCATATGTGCCTGTGTTAGCAGTGTCAACAGTTGTCTTGATCCTTTGATTTACTATTTTGCATCATCCAATTGTAGAATGTATTTGTACAGTTTATTGTTCTGTAGAAAACCATTAGTAAATGAAAGCCAAATGATTACTCAGAATACAACGTAGTGAAGCATAAGTTCACCTTTGTAACATTATCTATATTCTGTAACA
>NW_017314771.1:0-399 GCF_000935625.1 Nanorana parkeri
AAATACCTCTGTAAAGGTGGAAATGCACTTTAAGGCGACCCTGGCAGCAAGGCTCTAAAAACCCTAATGGCACTTTTCTCTAAAAGAGTGGCTAATATACTCAACTTACTAGTGCTCTGTGTCTCCTATCTGTGCTCTGTTCCAGCCTCTATCAAACTGCAGCATTTGATACTTCCAAGATGGTAGTTCCATCCTCCATACCTTACATAAGTACAGGACACATCAGTGATGTTCTGGTCAGAGGATGGAACCATGGCAGGCAGCACTAGACACTGGCATCTGACAATCCAGGGAGTGTAGAGCGCGAAAGAACCTGACGTAGGCTGTAGCACTGAATCAAAAGGAAGATAGGAGACACAGGTGAGCGTGATAGCTTTTCTGTTGGGGGAAGTGCCATTA
>NW_017314771.1:1951-2876 GCF_000935625.1 Nanorana parkeri
GGGGTGCCAGTTAGTGAGTTGTAAAGTAGTATTTTGGCAAGTGATAAAGTACACACAAGCAGTAGGATTAGCTCCAAAATAAATCCCGGCTATATTCAGAAGTGTGCTATTTGTTCAAGTGCAGGTTCTGTGAGTCCAGCTTTAAGTATCTGAGCTGTAAGCCACATGAAAATGGAGTTGAAACGTACTGCATTTGATGAATAGCGAAAATTTTACATGTATGTATATGTTGGGATGTGTTCCCTAAGCCTTGCTTTTTTCAACCTGTTGAAGTTTTGGAAGACCTCTTCCAGAATGCAGAGTCTGGGGGCTTTCTGTATTGTATTACCGGTCAGGTCCCAGTATTCCCTTTTGTTACATACTTTTTACTTTTCCAAGGTCTGGTAATGTCCTATGCCGTCCTCTCTAGTGATGGGAGGTCAGAGTCATTGAGTGATGTCACACCATTCTCCATATTGGTACACATATGGTCAATGACATCACAGGGATCTCCATCACCAGAGTACACCAGGAAAACGGGAGTTTGAACAGTGAGGAGGAAAGAGTACCTCCTTCTTCCTCTGATCTGCCGACATTAGATTGGACCACATTTGACATCGTCGGACATCACTGGAACCTGGAAAAGTAAATATTAGTTAAAAACAGGAATAATACTTTTTTGTGTGGTGTATTTTTAAAACTATTACTCGCACACACTGGTGGACGGGTTAGGGGTCCAAGGGTCCCGTGAAACCAATTTACCAGGGAAGGGGTGAACAACCACTTTGCCCCAATGGAGGGCAGGTAGGCGGGACAAAAACTCCCCTCTTGCTGCTATCAGCATAGAAGGGGGGGGGCTGCCCGTTTGTCACACCCTTGCTGTGGGGACACCAGCCTACATGCCTGGTATGCCAGGCTGGATCTTTCGGGATGGGGGGACACCCCC
>NW_017314772.1:0-925 GCF_000935625.1 Nanorana parkeri
CCCCAGGGCAGTACCCGGATCCCCATACATGTCCCCCAGAAACGTGACTTTTATTTTCTGTATTATTTACAAAACTAAAAAAACTGATTTTTCTTCATTTTCTAAAATATTTCACACGTGACTTTCCTCTAGCAGGTGGAGCTGTTTCTGCGTCACACGATGACCCCCCCACTCGCAGCTGCTGTGCTGAACACCAACCAACTCAGGAGCCTACAGACAGGGGAGGAGTCAGAGCAGAAACTCCGCCCCCTCCCTCAGAGCAGCGACTCCGCCCCTCCCTCATTTAGAACAACAACAACTCGACCCTCTCCCTTCCTCCTGAGCAGTAACTCCGCCCCTCCCTCATCTAGACCAGTGACTCCACCCCACCCTCCTCCAGAGCAACAACTCTGCCCCTCCCTTCGCCAGAGCAGTGACTCCGCCCTCTTTCTGCATGCCTTGATCACATGGACTTTACAGAGTTTCGGTCAGAGAGGACGCAACCCCCGCCATAGATGAGTACGGGGACAGAAGCCAATTTCCCCCTTCCGAGTACCGGGACAGAGCCCTGATGGCCCCACCCGAGGACAGGCCCGCTCCGCTCTTCCTTCCTGCACAGCCTAGGGAGTGGGCGGGACCCGTAGAGAAGGAGGCGGGGCTTTTTGAAAATAGTATGTGTGAGGGGGCGGGGTTTTGCCTATATCTCCGCCCTCCCTCGTGACGTCAAGTTGTGTCCCGGATGTGGCGCAGTACAGGAGAGGATCCGCCATGGTGAAGATTGCATTCAGCTCCCCGCTCGGAGGAAAGAGCCCCAAAGAGGGCCACAGCCTGGTCTCCGAGGAGGTGAGAGCCCACCCCACACACTGCTGCATGATCGGTCCTCATATCTAAACGACCGATCGCATCGACCCGTCCGTGAGCGACAGCCCCTCCCCCCTACACTATC
>NW_017314773.1:0-925 GCF_000935625.1 Nanorana parkeri
TGGTGTGTTTATAAGGTTAGTAAATCAACCCCTTTGTATCTGTTATCAACCTTTATCTCTGCCAACTACTTCTTAAGGAAGTTTTACACTTGATGAGGGATGACAGAGGCAAAAAACTGATAGTAATAAACCTTGTTGTTGATAGAGGTAGACATGGAAGTGTACCATGGCCAATCTAGGACGGAGAGCCAAAAGAGGGAGAACACTTGGTGCTGCTGCTTCTGTTTTATATCTCTGGTAATACTTGCAGTTCAAAGGTCAATTTTGTATTGTAATTTGTGAAGCCATGGCTGGGCAGGCATTAGCTTGGAAATATGATATTGAATATTCCAAGAATTCGATACAGTAACCCACAAACGCTCAAACGTCTAATTCACAAACTGAGGTCTATAGGTGTGGATGAAAGTGTATGTACATGGGTGAAAACTGGCCGCAAGAATGGTCCCAGGGGGTATTAATAAATGGGTACTTTTCAAATTGGGCAAAAGTGGGGAGTGGGGTGCCCCAACATTCAGTCCTGGGACCGATCCTGTTAATCTTATTCATTAACAACATAGAAAGTGGAATAAATAGTTCATATGGTTTTTGCGATACCAAACTGTGTAGGGCAGTACATTATGAACAGTTCCTTCTGTTCATGTATTAGTGTTCTTTCACTTGTAGCAAAACACCTGCAGCTGGACAAAGTACATGAGCTTCTTTTAATGCACCATCAAGCATTTTGGCCTTGTAGACTTTAATAGTAGCACCTAAAATACGCATGAACAGTGCTTGATTACACATATTTTTCATGTGTTCCCATTTAAAAGAGTATGGGGCCAAAAATGCCAGTTACTACATGTAGTACATAAAAACTAGGGATGCACTTCCCTGATACCGGAACTTCCGGTCAGAGGGAGATTTTCTCTGAGCGGCAGTGCCGCGA
>NW_017314774.1:0-925 GCF_000935625.1 Nanorana parkeri
ACTGGTACTCGAAAAGTATCTGTGCATCCCTAAAAAAAAATAAAGGAATGAAAAAATAGCAGACACCACACTGAATCACGCAGAAGAAAAACAAAGATTCAAGAATGGGGGAGCCAATGGTGAGATTAGGTATGGGTGGAGTAATGTGTCTATTTGTGGAACAGCAGTGTATGCCCTAATAGTGATATGTGGTAATGCAGCATATTTGTACAAGGTGGGGAAAAGAAAAAGGTGATTTCAGGTTCACACATTAAAGAGAAAAAAAGTACAAAATAAAGCTTTTGAAGTTGCCGACTAGTAAAAAGAAAAAGTTGAGCCAGTATTCAAAATCAAAGAGCAGCTCTGGCTGCATCACAACCAGACAGCGGTGCAAGTGCTGAGGGAACAACCTGAATTGGGTGGAAGGAAGAAGATGTATACATCAAGAGGCATCACATGAGCTAAGTCTTTACACTAGTAGCATTTAATATCACTTTAAGGATCTCCTACCACTGTGTCACATGACTGGCTGGCTTGAAGACTTTAGGAAAAAGCATAAAAAAAAATACATAGGTGGGAGTGCTGTGTGTTAAGGCGCTCAGCCCAGATTTTGGCCTTAAACATGAATCGTTAGCACTGATGCTAAATTACCCTGTAGCTGGATGGGGGGAGTCTGCAGCCGCTGTCTCAAGCCTTTCATTGTCTCAAGCAGCTCCCGATGAAACTCCTGAATGACATCACCAAGCAGCCCAGCATCACGCAGCCCTTGCCAGAAGACCAGAGTATCATCTGCATGGGAAACAAAATGGGGGGGGGGTCAAGCATAATAGAATTACATTTTAAAATGGTGCAGATTTTTCACATCACAAGCCCATGTAATCCCCCTATCATTGCTGAGCCTCATAAAGGGGACCCTGTGTGGCCCCAAAAGCGCTTGTTCTGATGA
>NW_017314775.1:0-924 GCF_000935625.1 Nanorana parkeri
CTGTCGCCAGATCGCTTCTACGGGCCGGTAAAGTGCCCGCCCGACACCCCCGCCGTGTTTCCCGGCCTCCGCTACCCCTTCTACGGGCCCGGGACCGGCATCTTGGGTGTTGGTGGGAAGCTGGGGAGGAGAGCGGTGAACCTCCATTCACTGAACTCCTCCCCGTTCTATGGAACCGGGAGCAACGTGTATTGCATCACTTCCAGTCCCATAGCTGTCAGTGATGGGCTCCTGAAGCCCGTCAATAAGCTATTGAAGTGCGATCTGCACTTCAATAGCTTATTTCAAGTGTAAAGTTGACACTAGGGGACCCCCAGTATCACCTTTAAGAGTACCTGTCACCACTAATCTGTTATCACATGGGGGGCTTTTAATCCCTCCTTTGTGATAGCAATTAAAGTAAAAAAAAAAAATTAAAACGTTTTTAAAATATTAAATGTAACAAAAATAAAAAATAATGAAAAAAAGTTTAAAGCCCCCTGCCCTGTGAGCACACGCATCATAACGTAAACAAGCATCGGGTATGCACCTACGTACGAAAACGATGATTGAGCTACACATGTTGGGTATCGCCACGCACGCTAGAGTGGGCTTGTAGGGGCTTTTAAACCGTTGTCTATGGACTTTTTGGGGTACTGAATTTTGTTGCAGTTTCACGGACACACACAATTTTTAACCTGTGCATGTTGGGTATCTATTTACTCATTATAACCTCTTTTATATTTTGTAAAAAAAATTGGTATTTTATTGTGCGTTGGGCACTACATTTAACTTAAGAGCATTTTTCACAACATTTTTGGGTTTGATAATACATTGCGCTAATATCATGCAACATACACATTTGCAACTACCACTATTTTATTCTATAGGGTCTTGGCTTTCCGAAAATATACAATGTTTGGGGGTTTGAAGTAATTTTCAGGC
>NW_017314776.1:0-924 GCF_000935625.1 Nanorana parkeri
AGGGGTGTGATGAGGGCAGTCCATACATAAAGGGGAGGAGTTGGAGGTCTGTCATGCGTCCCGTGTCTTGCAGTTGACCTCCCGGAGGTGCACATCGTGGAGCGGCTCTTCTCCAGCAGTCTGGTGGTTGTCGTCAGTCACTCTAAACCTCGGCAGATGAATGTCTTTCACTTTAAGAAAGGAACCGAAATCTGCAACTACAACTACTCCTCCAACATCCTCTCCATCAGACTCAACCGCCAGGTATGTGGGAGGAGCCTGCTGAGGGTAGACTGTGTGTGGCCACGCCCTGTGGTGGGAGGAGCTTGCTGAGGGTAGACTGTGTGTGGCCACGCCCTGTGGTGGGAGGAGCTTGCTGAGGGTAGACTGTGTGTGGCCACGCCCTGTGGTGGGAGGAGCTTGCTGAGGGTAGACTGTGTGTGGCCACGCCCTGTGGTGGGAGGAGCTTGCTGAGGGTAGACTGTAGGAGCCTGCTGAGGGTAGACTGTGTGTGGCCACGCCCTGTGGTGGGAGGAGCCTGCTGAGGGTAGAGTGTGTGTGGCCACACCCTGTGGTGGGAGGAGCTTGCTGATGGTAGGCTGTGCTGTGATTGCAGAGATTGGTGGTGTGCCTGGAGGAGGCGGTCTACATCCATAACATAAAGGACATGAAGCTGCTGAGGACCCTCCTGGACACTCCGCAGAACCCATCCGGTAAGCTCGGCTCGCACCATTGCTAGGGGTGCTCAGTACACATTTTGGGGCTGTTTAGCACGGTCTGTTCTCGCACACAGCAGCCAATCAGAGCATAGCGTGCCGTGTGATTGGAGGGGAGAAGGTCACATGTTTTGGTAGCATGATTGTCATTCAGTTCTGTTGCTTCTTTGCACCTTTTGTAAAGCACAGTGCCGTGTGTCTCCCCGCTCGGTGTCTGTGCCGTGTGTCT
>NW_017314777.1:0-924 GCF_000935625.1 Nanorana parkeri
ACGACATTAGCGCAACTTATTATCAAACCCCAAAATTTAGTTTAAAAATGCACTTGCGTTAAATTTAGAACTCCAAAACACTATATAAAACATTTTTTTTGTAAAATATAAAAAAAATGAGATCACAACAGGTTGAAACTGCGACAGAATTCAGTACCCAAAAAGGTCACCAGTTTAGAGATACGCGTAAACATTGGCCCTAGAATTATTGCTCTCACTCTGGCGTGTGCAGTGATACCCAACATGTGTAGCACAATCGTGGTTTTGGCACGTAGGCGCACCCAATGCGTGTTTATGTGACTGCTCGTGGGGGGCGGGGGACTTGAATTTATTTAATATTATTTTTAAAACTGTTTTTTTTTAAACTTTACTTTAAGTGCTATCACATAGGGGGGCTTACAAGCACCCATGTGATAGCATATTGGCAGTGACAAGTACTCTTTAAGGTGATGTTGTGTGTCCAAAAGACCCCTAGTATCACCTTTACACTCTAAATAAGCTATTGAAGTGCAGATCGCACTTCAATAGCCCTTTGCTGGGCTTCAGGAGCCCAGAACTGACAGCTCAGGGACTGCAAGTGATGCAATAAGCGTCACTCCTGGTCCCATAGTACGGGGAGGAAATTGGAAACGGACGTTCACCAAACTCATCCCCAGCTTTCCACCGGCAAGCCAGTCCTGGGCCCGAAGGAGGGGCAGCTGCTGCCAACTCTACAAAACTTTAACCCTTCAGACTTCATGACGGGATTATCCCGTCATGGGTCGTGAAGGGGTTAAAAGCCTCCCCACACACACACTCTACATAAATGCACATATACGAACATGAACACATGCTTTGGGTGTTCCTACATAAGAGAACGGCGATTGTGCCACATGTTTGGTATCAGTTAATTTAGAGGAAGTTTTTGGTTACACTGAACAAAAA
>NW_017314778.1:0-924 GCF_000935625.1 Nanorana parkeri
CTGCACTAAGTTGTTTAATGAGCAGAAGCTGCAGACATGTACACTGAGTGGTCAGATTATTATGACCACCTGATGTTTATAGGCAAATTAGCTATAATTTCGTGCTGAAGTTGCTGGATGGCCAGACCATTATAAATAGGGAAGCAGGTTGTTTACCACGACAGTAGAAGTGATTTTTTCTGAAGATATGGGTAAACAACGCGATTTAACAGCTTTTGAACGTGGGATGATTGTTGGCGCTCAAAGCCATGGAGCGAGTATCAACAAAACAGCAGAATTCGTTAAATGTTCAAGAGCAGCTGTTGTTAAAGTGTTTAAAGACTGGACTGTCAGACGAAAATCTGGGTCTGAACGTGCGAATATAATGGTGTCAGCATGTTCTTTCTTATATTGTTGCATTCCTTTAAGGTTTTTCACTGATTGTTATACTTTTTTTTACACTTATTTGATGTATCTTCTTCTCATCATTTTCCTTATCAGTTTTTTAAGGTATTCAAATTTTAGTGCAGAAATTGCAACATGGTGAATCCCTTAATAAATGAGAATAATATTCAAGAAGAGCTCAGCAATGGCATACTTTGGGGTCTATTCACTAAGCTGCCAAACGATCTAGCCATAGCTTTGGCCGATCCTTCGGCTAGCTTTGGCCCCAGGACCCCTGCGGTTCAGTAGAACCGAAGGGGGTGCTGTACGGGTTATTCACTATAGCCCGTACAGCTCCCGAAAGTGGCCGAGCGGCTCAGTCGAGCCGAACGCATATGCATCGGCTCGGCTAAGCCGCGCTGAAAGCCGAAGCTTTGGCCGGCCACAGCCTGCATCTGACAGCTGGGCGGAGTTAGCCGTGATCTTACGGCTGGCTCCGGCCACTTGCAGAGAGATCGTTGTCCCTGGTTACCTGCTAACCAGGGACACTGATCTCCACAC
>NW_017314779.1:0-924 GCF_000935625.1 Nanorana parkeri
CAAGTGATATTAGTGTCAGGACTATGAAGGCACCTTGAGGTGGAAGTTTAAACCACCACTACTAAAGGAACCCTTGAGCAACCCCTGGAGGAATCTTGGGATTTCCTCTGAACGTTGGTTGGGAAAGGCTGCTATAGAGTGTTCATAACATAGAAATATTCACGTGTGGGACTCCACTGTGAGAAGACGATATTTGCCTGTGTAGCACATCTGGGTTCAGGGGTTGTGCTAACAAAAGTTGAAGATCTAAACCCAATTAGTAAAACCTCAAATAAACCTTACTATGCTTGTCATGTCTGTAAGCTAATTAAAATAACCCTCTCCTTCAATGGAAGAGGTATTGTAGTCACCTCTTGGCCAACCTGTCTCTCCATTCCAATGTTACAGCTACTTTGGTGCAGTGGTTCTCAACCACCATGAGCCGCAGCCACACTCCTGCTGGGCTGCTCTAGGATTGTCCATCCTCTTCCCCTAGATCCTCCCCATTGCCATAGTCTGGATGGGATCCAGTCAACGAATCTTGGGATCCACAAAATGCTAACTGAAGGCAAGTACAACCTGGAGGATGATGGGCGTGACCTGCAGATCCCACTACACAAGAAGGATTTCCAGCGTGGCATCTGCTTTATGGCCGAAGTGGGGGAGAGCTGCTGAGAATGTCATCCTTTACATTGGAGCTTGCTTTGCCTCATCCTTCTCTGGGTTGGGTGTGAGAGGTTCCTCAGCTAAGTGGGACATGAACCCCATGCTGTATTTTATATGCCCATCTTGAGCCATGTTGAACGTCAAATATGACCATCTTGAACATCAGGAGATGACGTTGGTAGGGTTCTGTGTTGGATGTCCATTGGAGCCCATGGAAACCCATACTGCTTCTCTGTGGGAGATGAACCCAATGCTGTATTTTATATGCCCATCTTGATC
>NW_017314779.1:2382-2609 GCF_000935625.1 Nanorana parkeri
ATGCTCCTTACATTGGTGGTCAGTGGGAAAAATGCTCCTTAGATTGGTGGTCAGTGGGAAGAATACTCTTTACATTGTTGGGCAAGGGAAAGAATGCTCCTTACATTGGTGGTCAATGAAAAGAATGCTCCTCCTTTACGGACAGCTAACATTGTCATTGGTAACATACCAATGTAGGTAAAGAGAGGGGAAGCTCCACTCTTCCCAGACTCCTGTCTCTGCCAAGT
>NW_017314780.1:0-353 GCF_000935625.1 Nanorana parkeri
TGGGGGACTGAAGGAGGAAGTGGACCTCGTCTTCTAGGGCCTCCAGGTCACACCGCTGGCACAGTCTACTCTCCAGTAGACTGTGGAGTAGTAGGCTTGTAGGTCTGTCTATGACGCCCTGATTCCATTTCCAGGCTCTGGGCGCTCTGTCTGTACATGCTCAGGATTTGTCTGTCCTTGGGGGTCTTGTAGTACCTCCTGGTATAGGGTCAGGGCCGGATTCCCCACAAGGCCACCGAGGCCAGGCCTCGGGGCGGCAGGGAGTAGAAGGGCGGCACGGGCTCCATAAGGGGAGGGAGGAAGAGCTGGCTCTCCGGTTGAGCAGCAGGTCCCAGTGCCAGACACCCACTACA
>NW_017314780.1:447-924 GCF_000935625.1 Nanorana parkeri
CCCCGCGCGCGCGCTGCGGGGCGCGCGCGTGAAATGGCTGAAATTTAAAAACAGGCAGCGATGCCTGTTAACATACAAGCGATCTTTATAGTAAAAAATAAAACCCGTAGTGGTGTTTAAATACCACCAAAAGATAAACAAAGGAACACGAAGGGCGCAACAGCAAACACTACAATGGAGCACTAGCTGGTTGGACTGGGATATCTATGGCAGAGACTCAATGTACTGATAAGGAATTAATGGCAGAGAATCAATGTAATGGTAGTACTTCCTGGTATGGCTGCCCAGAGTGCAGAGTATGGACGTCCACTCAGACACGCCCCCTCGCACGAGCTGCTGGGCACGCGAGCGGGAATGGCCGAAATGTAAAAACAGGCAGCGATGCCTGTTAACAAGGGATCTCTTAGGGATCTTTTAGGGAAGGTGTAATGTGCCGTGGTTCCCCTAGATGGCAGCACTGTTGCAGGAGATGGTAAC
>NW_017314781.1:0-924 GCF_000935625.1 Nanorana parkeri
ATTTGCGTGTCATCCATGCGCAGGGGCCATGCTAATCTTCTATGTATCGCTCCAATTTTAGTATGTGTGCTATATATATCAACAAAGCGCTAACTGTTCATCTGAAATATGGTAAGCAATAGGAGTCGGTGAGTGCAGCCAGATTGTATCTTTGAGCACGGTGGAGAGCACTAATTCACTACTTGTTTATGCATTCACGGACGTGGTGTGGATTATAAAAGTTGGAAGATATATCTTCACATATTTCAAGGACTTTATTGTATTAAGAAATAATGGACTTTACTTATGGATATGTAGATTAAGTGGGAGTTGTACATCACTTGTGAGATTTAACCCCTTCATGACTGAGGCCCTTTTTTCATTTTTTGCACCCATGTTATATTCCACATTTTAGGCCTGAAAATGACTTAAAAGCCCCCAACATTATATATTTTATGAATGCCAAGACCCTATAGAATAAAATGGTGGTAGTTGCAAATTTTATGTTGCGCAATATTAGCGCAACTCCTTATTAAACCCCAACATTTAGTGAAAAATTTAATTTAATGCCCCAAAACTCAACAAAATACCAATTTTTTAAATGACATATAAAAGATGAGGTTACAACGAGTAAAACGATACCCAACATGCATAGGTTACAAATTGCGTGCGTCCGTGAAACGGCGAAAAACTGCAGTACCCCAAAAAGTCAATAGAAGACGCTTTAAAAGCCCCCACAGGTCATCAATTTAGAGATACCCCAAAATACTGGCCCTAGAATTATTGCTCTCACTCCGGCGTGCGCGGCGATACCCAACATGTGTAGCACGTTCGTCGTTTTCATACGTAGGCGCACCCGACGCGTGTTTACGTGGCGACGCGCATGCTCGTGGGGGACTTTAAATTTTTTTTTAACTTTACTTTGACTGCTATCACATAGAGGGG
>NW_017314782.1:0-924 GCF_000935625.1 Nanorana parkeri
CAAGAGGAGGCAGACCGCCAGCATGCTGGACTCCGACCTGAAGACCATCCAGTCCGAGCTCTTCGAGAAGAACAAGGTGAGATCTGGTCACAGCCAGGACTGGGGGCGGTCCCCGGAATGATCCGCTGTGGTCACAGCCAGGACTGGGGGCGGTCCCCGGAATGATCCGCTGTGGTCACAGCCAGGACTGGGGGCGGTCCCCGGAATGATCCGCTGTGGTCACAGCCAGGACTGGGGGCGGTCCCCGGAATGATCCGCTGTGGTCACAGCCAGGACATCCCTCATGCAGCTTTGTGAAGTCACTTTGCACAACCCTTCAATGATCAGCATGGCCCTCCCCCTGTACTGGTGTCATAGACTCTTCATACCGGACACAGGGGCCCCTGAGGGCCACAGACCCCTCCCCCTCTATATCCATCTCATTGTGTGTCTCCCCTTCATACAGTAAAAAGGCGTCATGGCGCACTCACCGGCCGGCGTGTAAAACAACGCGTCTCACCACTAAGGACAATGACAGAGGTTTGGATAGACGGCTTCTGCAGAGGATGTGACAGCCGCACGGCCGCGCCAAGGCACCTCTTATAGTGCGGTCCTAACTCTAACCTATGAGAGCCGCCATCTTGGATCTGAGTTCTTGGAGCCGGCGGTCCATGTTCTGGTACTGGGCGTGTGCAGATGGGCGGGGCTTGGGTCTCATAGGAGCTCTCTCATTGGTAGGAAGCGTCGGATCTGCGTCACAGCCACGGCAAGCTGAAGAAGCAACACCAGGAGAAGATGGCGGAGCTGAACCACGCCAACCGGCGAATGGAACACCTGGAGGGGGAGGTGAAGAAGCTGCGTCTGCGGGTGGAGGAGCTGAAGAAGGAGCTGGGCCAGGCGGAGGACCAGGTGGGTCGCGGTTATGGGCGGAGGACCAGGTGGGTC
>NW_017314783.1:0-924 GCF_000935625.1 Nanorana parkeri
CCTGTGTGATGGAACATTCCGGTCACATGATGTCACCTGTGGTCTCCGCTGACTCTGAACATTTCTGCTGGTGAGGAGTCCAGGAACTCCGGGGACAGACACGTCGCTACAGTGTGCGTCGCTCTCATTGGTGGTCGTGCGTCGCTCTCATTGGTGGTCGTGCGTCGCTCTCATTGACGGTGCTCTCATTGGTGGTCGTGCGTCGCTCTCATTGGCGGTCATGCGTTGCTCTCATTGGCGGTCGTGCGTCGCTCTCATTGGTGGTCGTGCGTCGCTCTCATTTCTTATTGTTATATGAGAGGGACACATAGTGAGATCTCCTCCATGTTCTCGTTCTCACACAGCTCATTCTTCTCGTATTGTTTGTAGAGAAATTGGATCACTCAACTCCCCCGTCATGTGATCCTGCCCCCCCCCGGGCCCCTGCTGACAAACTGTGGCCCCCGAGCAGCAATCAGAGAAGCCAGACTGAAGGTGACACGAATATGTGGAAACAGCACCGAGCTCTGACACACACCGCTGTGACCATCCCGGGGCCAATGGTGGCGGCATGAGGGGGGAACCTGAAGAGGCCGGAGAGAATCAGCGGTGACAACGTAGCCGGCGCTAGAGGAAGCGAGGGGGCAGCAGAGCCGCATAAGCCGACGCCTCCTCTATAGCCCCGCCTCCTGTCACAGGCGGAGTCATACCAAATACGCCCCGCCTGGGAGGAATCCATAGTGACAGCGCCACTCCTCCTGGTTACCACATTGCTCTTGGAAAGCTGCGGCGCCCCGATTGCCCCGATTGCCCCGATCACCAGATTCTTAGCTTTGCCGTTTTGGATTTTCATTAACGTTGAAATGTAAATAAATAAATAAGAGCGAGTGTGTTTTTTTGAGAGTGTCTGGCGATGGGCGTGTCTGGGTTTGGCGGTTGCCGGGG
>NW_017314784.1:0-923 GCF_000935625.1 Nanorana parkeri
TGGACTACAATCTCAATACAAACTAGTAGTCTCATCACTGGTGCCTTTTGTTTTGCAGCAGAGAGCCCGCACTGACCACCTGGCGTTCCGCATTGGCCACCTGAGAGCCTAATTAGGGAGCCACCTCTGCTGCACACACACGCACCCGTGAAACTCTCTGGACCCCTGGTGAGAGCCCGCACAGCCCACCTGAGACCCTTTAGACATCAGGCGGAGAACCCAGAGCAACAGAGTATGTAGCTTCATATTATTCTGCATTGCGCTGTGTAATGTATTGCTGGGAATTGTAGTCCTCTATAGCTGATGGTATTCTGCATTGTTGTGTAATGTATTGCTGGGAATTGTAGTCCTCTATAGCTGATGGTATTCTGCATTGTTGTGTAATGTATTGCTGGGAATTGTAGTCCTCTATAGCTGATGGTATTCTGCATTGTTGTGTAATGTATTGCTGGGAATTGTAGTTCTCTATAGCCAATGCCATTCTGCAATGCTGTACAATGTATTTCTGAGTTAGTGGCAGAGCTACCAGGGTTGCAGCAGTCATGCACACGCACAGCACTGACGAGGCATCACTCCACTACCAGTGTGCTTTACATATGTATGCTCTGTCTGTGTACTCTATCATTGTATGTTCTAAGTGCACGGACTCCGTGTCCAATGGGTGTATGTCCTCTAATTCTTTCTTCCCTATGTGTGCTCTGAATCTTTTAACTGTGTGTAATCTACAAGTTCTATGCATGATGTATGTTGTTGTCTGTGTGTGAGTATGCTGTACTACACCTAGGAAGGATCTGCATGGAGTGTGTTTGGTCTCCCTGTGTTCCATTGGAGGTCATACTGATCAGACTCGGGTCATATTATGGTCGCCTTTTCGGATCGAACTCACAAGTAGTGATGGGCTCGGGCGTGTTCGCAGCTCCACG
>NW_017314785.1:0-328 GCF_000935625.1 Nanorana parkeri
AGTACTTGGAATGTATCAGTACTTGTATCTGTGAGTACTTGGAATGTATCAGTACTTGTATCTGTGAGGACTTGGAATGTATCAGTACTTGTATCTGTGAGGACTTGGAATGTATCAGTACTTGTATCTGTGAGGACTCTGAATGTATCAGTACTTGTATCTGTGAGAACTTGGAATGTACCAGTACTTGTATCTGTGAGGACTTGGAATGTACCAGTACTTGTATCTGTGAGGACTTGGACCAGTATCAGTACTTGTATCTGTGAGGACTCTGAATGTATCAATAGTTGTATCTGTGAGAACTTGGAATGTATCAGTACTTGTATCT
>NW_017314786.1:0-923 GCF_000935625.1 Nanorana parkeri
ATGCATTTTTAAGATTTAATTGCTGAGTTTAGTGTCACTTTGAGTATATCCCCCAAAAAATTATTTCCTCAAATTTCCCAGTATTTCCTTATTTAAAGCATGCAGCCCAAAAACTACCCTTTCATGAGTTGCTTCTCCAACTCTACATCTGAGAAGCAGTTATCATCAACCAACCACGCGAGTGATAACCTGGAGATATTACACCATACAGTAGCTTTCAGTAGTGTACTCGGTTAGAATTTGGAATGAACAAAATCGATCTCGGAATGCTCGCTTGACTTTCTAATTGTTGATGGGGTCAAATCAACATGCAGTTACGAACAAATTCAAAGGAGCATGTTGGAAAATTTTTCTCGATCAAACAAATTCCTAACAGTGAATGTGGTTTTCATTCAGAAACTTCCTTCATTCCAAAATGTAATAAATAAAGTAAAATAAAAATCTAAAATTAAACAAAATTTCAAACGACAATGGCAAGCTTCAGATGCCAGTATACAACATTCTGATGGATTTTTTTGTACGAACAGTCGTGCAAAAATCTACCTGTGTATACCCTTTTTATTATCAGTTTAATAACATGGTTTTGCAATAAAAGAGGTAAAGACAAATTAGATTTGTAGGTTACTGCAATACATTTGCCTTCAATAATGCTACACTTCCGCTCATGATATTGGGAGTTCTCTACATTTATCCAGTAACTTTAGGATTCCCTCAATTAGTGGTTGATAATTTAGATGGTAAATTCCCCCGACATTCTTAGCAAAGTACAAAACCAGATAGTGAAACCTTTCTGAACAATCTCTGTCACTAATGGTAGCTTTCTGCTTTCCCATCAACCACATATATTCCAACTTCTCTGAGTATATATGTTAACCACCAAATGTTTCTATATCCTCAATTAGAGTTAGTATTTTAGGCAAATA
>NW_017314787.1:0-922 GCF_000935625.1 Nanorana parkeri
AAGGTGTTCTATCGGGTTGAGGTCAGGACTCTGTGAAGGCCTACTCCAAACTCGCTAATCCATGTCTTTATGGACCTTGCTTTGTGCACTAGTGTACAGTCATGTTGGAACAGGAAGGGGGCATCCCCAAACTGTTCCCACAAAGTTGGGAGCATGATATTGTCCAAAATGTCTTGGTATGCTGATGCCTTAAGGGTTCCCTTCACTGGAACTAAGGGACCAAGCCCAAGCTCTGAAAAACAACCCCACACCATAATCCCCCCTCCACCAAACTTTACACTTGGCCCAATGCAGTCAGACAAGTATCGTTCTTCTGGCAACCACCAAACCCAGACACGTCCATTGGATTGCCAGACAGAGAAGTGCGATTCGTCACTCCAGAGAACACGTCTCCATTTCTCTAGTCCAGTGATGGCGTGCTTTAAATCACTGCATCCAACGCTTTGCATTGTACTTGGTGATGTAGGGCTTGGACGCAGCTGCTCGGCCATGGAAACCCATTCAATGAAGCTCTCTACGCACTGTTGTTGTGACAATCTGAAGGCCACATGAAGTTTGGAGGTCTGTAGCTATTGATTCTAGAGACAGTTGGCGACTTCTGCGCACTGTGCGCTTCAGCATGCTCTGACCCCGCTCTGTCATTTTACGTGGCCTACTACTTTGTGGTTCCAGTTGCTTTCACTTTGTTATAATAGCACTAACAGTTGACCGTGGAATATTTAGTAGCAAGGAAATTTCACGGATGGACTTATTGCACAGGTGGCAACCTATCACGGTACCACGCTTGAATTCACTGAGCTCCTGAAAGCGACCCATTCTTTCACAAATGTTTGTAGAAGCAGTCTGCATGCCTAGGTGCTTGATTTTATATACCTTTTGGCCACGGAAGTGATTGGAACACCTGAATCCAATGATTTGGAGG
>NW_017314788.1:0-582 GCF_000935625.1 Nanorana parkeri
GCAGGCCATTGTAATTACACGGCCGGCCAGGAGCTGTACAGTTAAGCGATCGAGCGTCTCAAGAGACACTCCATCGCATGTATCAGTCACTGCCGTTGCCAGTCCCGAGATCCGCTGTGCCCGATGCAGCCGGGACCGGCGCGGCTCTGTGACAGGAGATCAAAGGGAGTTCAGTATACAAACTCCCTTTGATCTCCTCTCAGTTCCCGAATGCAGGAAGTGATGTATATTACATCACTTCCTGCATTCAGTGTCACTCTCCAGCTAGAAAAGCTGATGAAGCCGATCTCTGCTTCATCAGCTTCTCTGGAGGTCCCTGGGTGACATTAGGGGTCTTGGAGACCCCTGATGTCTCCATAAAGAGGACCTGTCATGTAAATTGGCTATCCCATAGGGGGCTTCTTAGCCCCCCATGTAATAGCAATAAAGTTGTATGTAAAAAAAATGAAATTCATAAAAAAAATAAAGAAGCATAACATTTATTTTTTTAAACATTTTTTTAAGTCCGCGCCCCCCTAATACACACGCATATATGCGTCAGGTGCGCCTACGTGCCGCACATGTTGCATATTGCCGCAAACG
>NW_017314788.1:641-922 GCF_000935625.1 Nanorana parkeri
AGCGCTGATCGACGCACTGTAAAACGCCCTGCAAGTGAAATCCCATTATTTCCTATGGGCATGGTTCTCACTTTTTCTGGCGTATTTCAGCGTGTCGGAACGTGCTGAAAAATGCCCTATGCCCAAAGAAGTAAACGCGCGTTTGACGCGTATTTGTGGGCTGCAAATCGCGGTTAAAACATGCACCGCAAAACGCGCGTCATACATGCATATTTTGAACGCCTAGGTGAGAACCCAGCCTAAAGGACCTGTGACAATGAGACTGTCACAGGTCGGCTCAG
>NW_017314789.1:0-911 GCF_000935625.1 Nanorana parkeri
CAAGGCCCACACAGCCAGCAAGAGCAGCAAGGCCCCCCCCCGGGGCCTGGCCCAGAACACCTGGACCTTCTACACTAGGATTTGGGCAAGCATGTGTCACCCTCCCCCTTCATGGCAGTGCATACAGGGGGCCCACTAGCGAAGGTGACCTTACCCATTGAAGGCCATCCCACCACCTTCCTATGCAACACAGGTGCTGCCAGAAGCGTGATCAGAGCAGAGGAGTTGCCTGATACCTCTTTCCTTTCGGACATTGATGTAACATGTGTGGGCGTGGATGGAACGCAGAGGAAAAGTCCCCTGACCCGCCCTTTACAAGTTGGCAATTTTCCTGATCTATTAGCAAGGTTTGTAGTCTCCTCCACATGCCCCTTGAACTTGTTGGGAACTGATGTCTTATCTAGACTCCAGGCTTCTATTTCTTTCCAGCCCGATGGAAGCATTCAAGTGTCATCACCACTGACTGTTGATGATGCCTCAGCCCTTTGCTCCATTCCCCTTCTATTATCCTTAGACGTACAAGACGAGACTGCAATTCCGGAGGAGATCTTGAACCGCATTCCTCTTCGCCTGTGGTCCACTGGTCCTGAAGATATTGGACACCTGAAAGTGCCACCAGTCATGGTGCGATTGAAGCCTGGAGCCCCTTGCCCAGAAAACCACAATACCCCTTGAAGCTAGCTCAATCTGCAGCCATTTCAAACCAAGTCAAGACCCTTGTGCCCTCGTGTCTAATGGAGCTCTGATACCCTGCACATCCCCGTGCAACACACCATTGTTCCCGGAGAAGAATCGGACCCCAAAAAGGAGAGCCGGATAAATACAGAATGCTCCAAGACCTTCGGGCAGTCAATGAAGCCACGATCTTGCAAACACCGATAGCGCCAAACCCTCACACTCTGCTTGCAGGA
>NW_017314789.1:2196-3117 GCF_000935625.1 Nanorana parkeri
TGTATTTGTGTACAACCAATGTGCCAGCGAGAATGAATCATCACCATATACCAACAGATAAGGCCTACCTAATCTCAATGCAGAAAGGAGTACATACAGAAGAGAGACTGAGCTGGGGTAACAAAGGAGCAGTCTACGAGAATGAACTGTACGAAGTGAGAGGGAAAGTCTGTTTACCCAAGTACATGTACCCAGCAGTGGTGCAATGGGCCCATGAAAGTGGACACCTGTCAAAGAACTTGATGAATTCACTCATCAGCAAGTACTACTGGGCCCCTGGAATAACTACAGCGGCCAAACAACAAGTGCCACACGTGAAGTGGGAGGAGAGATGGTACCAGGAGAAGATTCTACTACAGTTCTGAATCTACAGACCCTACCAGCAAACAAAAAAATATTTGAAGGAACTTCAAGGAACTGCAAGCCCAGAGGAAAAAGAAGCCTGGGAGGATGGATTGCTTGAGTGCAACAAGAAGCCTGGAAGAAGAAGGGAGCAATCCTAAAGGATGGATTGCTTGAGTGCAACAAGAAGCCTGGAAGAAGAAGGGAGCAATCCTAAAAGGATGGATTGCTTGAGAAGAAGTTTTGCCTACCCAGAAGTCTGTATCCAGCAGTAGTCCAGTGGGCACATGGAGCAGCCCACCTGTTGAAGAACCTTATGAACTCCCTCATCAACAAGTACTATGCAGCACCTGGAATCACCACATTGACAAACAAACAATTTTTGCAGATCATGCACAATATTTGCCAAGTGCAACCAAGGACACACAGGAAAGACACCACAGAAGCATCTTGCAAAACCGCTGTACCCCTTCCAGAGAGTACAAATTTACCACATCCAAATGCCAAAGAGTGGGCATTGTGTGTGGATATGTTCTAGGGTTGGCCAGAAGCTTATGCAGTAACCAACATGACTGCCAA
>NW_017314790.1:0-854 GCF_000935625.1 Nanorana parkeri
ACAACAGAAATATAGTGTGCCCCATACTTCCTATGTGATGCCACAACAGAAATATAGTGTTCTGCATACTTCCTATGTGATGTCACAACAGAAATATAGTGTGCCCCATACTTCCTCTGTGATGTCACAACAGAAATATAGTGTGCCTCTAACTTCCTCTGTGATGCAACAACAGAAATATAGTGTGCCACATACTTCCTATGTGATGTCACAACAGAAATACTAACTTCCTCTGTGATGTCACAACAGAAATATAGTGTGCCCCATACTTCCTCTGTGATGTCACAACAGAAATGTAGTGTGCTCCTAACTTCCTCTGTGATGTCACAACAGAAAAACAGTGTGCCCCTAACTTCCTCTGTGATGTCACAACAGAAATATAGTCTGCCCCTAACTTCCTCTGTGATGCAACAACAGAAATATAGTCTGCCACTAACTTCCTTTGTGACGCAACAACAGAAATATAGTGTGCCCCCATACTTCCTCTGTGATGTCACAACAGAAATATAGTGTGCCCCATACTTCCTCTGTGATGTAACAACAGAAATATAGTGTACCCCATACTTCCTCTGTGATGCCACAACAGAAATATAGTGTGCTCCTAACTTCCTCTGTGATGCAACAACAGAAATATAGAGTGCCCCTAACGTCTTCTGTGATTTCACAACAGAAATATAGTGTGCCCCTAACGTCCTCTGTGATGTCACAACAGAAATATAGTGTGCCCCTAACTTCCTCTGTGATGTCACAACAGAAATATAGTGTGCCTCTAACATCCTCTGTGATGTAACAACAGAAATATAGAGTGCCCCACATACTTTCTCTGTGATGTCACAACAGAAATATAGTGTGCC
>NW_017314790.1:2483-3404 GCF_000935625.1 Nanorana parkeri
TCCTCTGTGATGTAACAACAGAAATATAGTGTGCCCCATACAGTACTTCCTCTGTGATGTAACAACAGAAATATAGTGTGCCCCATACTTCCTCTGTGATGTCACAACAGAAATATAGTGTGCTTCTAACTTCCTCTGTTATGCAACAACAGAAATATAGTGTGCCTCTAACTTCCTCTGTGATGTCACAAAAGAAATATAGTGTGCCCCTAAGTTCCTCTGTGACACAACAACAGAAATATAGTGTGCCCCTATCTTCCTCTGTGACACAAGAACAGAAATATACTGTGCCCCTAACTTCCTCTGTGATGTAACAACAGAAATATAGTGTGCCTCTAACTTCCTCTGTGATGTCACAAAAGAAATATAGTGTGTCCCTAAGTTCCTCTGTGACGTAACAACAGAAATAAAGTGTGCCCCTATCTTCCTCTGTGACACAAGAACAGAAATATACTGTGCCCCTAACTTCCTCTGTGATGTAACAACAGAAATATAGTGTGCCTCTAACTTCCTCTGTGATGTCACAAAAGAAATATAGTGTGTCCCTAAGTTCCTCTGTGACGTAACAACAGAAATAAAGTGTGCCCCTATCTTCCTCTGTGACACAAGAACAGAAATATAGTGTGCCCCTAACTTCCTCTGTGATGTAACAACAGAAATATAGTGTGCCCCTATCTTCCTCTGTGACGCAAGAAAAGAAATATAGTGTGCCTCTAACTTCATCTGTGATGTAACAACAGAAATATAGTGTGCCCCATACTTCCTCTGTGATGTTACAACAGAAATATAGTGTGCCCCATACTTCCTCTGAGATGACACAACAGAAATATAGTGTGCCTCTCACTTCCTCTGTGATGCAACAACATAAATATATTGTGCCCCTACTTCCTCTGTGATGTCACAACAGAAATATAGTGTGCC
>NW_017314791.1:0-921 GCF_000935625.1 Nanorana parkeri
GTGAGATTTAACACATGTTTTTCTATATGTACACATTTTATAAGATGTACTAGCACGTCTTTTTTCCCCCCATGTTTATTATGGTTTATAGTGTCTAGACCATTAGACCTAGAGTTTTTCTTACTATCATCAGCACAGGCATTGTGCAACACAGGTGTTGTGTATGACACAAAAATGTGTATCACTTTGTGACAATTTCACATTTTATACAATTTTTTCACATTTTAGGAATATAATTTTTGAGTTTGAAGCGCAGTGATATTTTTTTTTTCCTATTTTGGGTGTACTCACCTATTAAGCACAGCTGCTCTTAGAGTGTTATTTGATTCCTAGCGCAGTTTTTTTTTTTCTAACAGGATTTATATAGCGCCAACAGTTTGAGCAGCGCAGAATAGTACATACAAAATACTTTTTTGGGGATCTGATACTCCATATCTGTTTCATTTGTATGTCTGTGAAGGTTCTCATTCATCCAGGTCACGGTATATCTGTAAAAAATAAATCAAGGCAACTGGACTTTTATTTTTTATTGCCTGTATTTTTCTTGAAGACGTTTCGCTGGTCATCTGACTAGCTTTCCCAATTCAGAAATTGAGAAAGCTAGTGGAATGACCAGCAAAAAGTCTTCAAGAAAAATCCAGCACGTCCAGTTGCCTTGATTTTTTTTTTTACATATATGTTTAATTTGCTGGGAATAGTAGAGATGAGTGAACCAATAAAAAATTTTCTCTACCAAGAGGTTGCAGGAATTAAAGAAAATGTGCTCTGAAAGTGAATATCCACCATGAAAAATGGAAGATAATTCTTTCGAAATGGCAAACAATTGGATATACAGAAGAAATACCCACACAGACCTTTACTGTTTCCTGGATCACTTCATTTGACTGAGTTGAGGATGCTGATTAATTGTCCAATAAGCAC
>NW_017314792.1:0-286 GCF_000935625.1 Nanorana parkeri
AAGTGGAAGCAACTGGGAACAACAGCAACTCAACTACGAAATGGTAGGCCACGAAAAATTACATGGCAGGGTCAGCGCATGCTGAAGCGCACAGTGCACAAAGTCGCCAACTGTCTGCAGAATCAATAGCTACAGACCTCCAAATTTCACGTGGCCTTCAGATTGGCACAACAACAGTGCGTAGAGAGCTTCATGGAATGGGTTTCCATGGCTGAGCAGCTGCATTCAAGCCTTACATAACCAAGTGCAATGCAAAGCGTCGGATGCAGAGGTGTAAAAGCACGCC
>NW_017314792.1:580-920 GCF_000935625.1 Nanorana parkeri
GGGATGGCCCCTTCCTGTTCCAACATGACTGCGCACCAGTGCACAAAGCAAGGTCCATAAAGACATGGATGAGCGAGTTTGGGGTGGAGGAACTTGACTGGCCTGCACAGAGTCCTGACCTCAATCCGATAGAACACCTTTGGGATGAATTAGATAGGAGACTGCGAGCCAGGCCTTCTCGTCCATCATCAGCAGCCGACCTCACAAATGCGCTTCTGGAAGAATGGTCACACATTCCCATAGACACACTCCTAAACCTTGTGGACAGCCTTCCCAGAAAAGCTGAAGCTATTATAGCAGCAAAGGGTGGGCCAACTCAATCTTGAACCCTACGGACTAA
>NW_017314793.1:0-920 GCF_000935625.1 Nanorana parkeri
CCTATGCCTGGGCAGTGAGCAAAGTAACCACTTCCAGTCTAAATCCAGTACAGCTTGGGTCCATCAATTTATGTGAAATGTGCATGCTTCTGTTCACTGTCAAATATTGACATATTTGACAGTGCTTTTGATACTTAATATCCCCTTTGTGTGATTATAGGATGAAAAACATCGCATAGAGGCCTTGGGCGGTTGCGTGGTCTGGTTCGGGGCATGGAGAGTTAATGGAAGCCTGTCTGTCTCCAGAGCTATTGGTAAGAGACTGACTTTAATTAATTCTTTCCTCTTCTCTTTGTCCCTTTATGATTCTGATTTAATTAAGTGTTTGATGGTCTCTGACATAGAGAAAGCTAAAGAAACATCAAAGAGAAGATAAATTACACGGGGAAATCCTTCGTCATCTCACCTGCTATGCAATTAAATTGCAAAGGCCTAGGACTCTATTAACTAACATGAATAACTTCCTTAGCATTTATTTCAAAACCATAGTCTTTATGCAGGTCTGTGGAGGTTCAAGCTTGGGCAGCATGGTACTTGGTAAGTGAATAGGTATTGTAAGTGAAATGTATTGCCCTCGACTTATGATCGTATTACTTATTGTTTCGTTCCTGCCAAATATTTGTTTAAAGGCTATAAACCTAAATGGCAAGTTAACGAGTAAAAGAAAAAACAAACCCCATTCATAAATATGCATGCAAGTACTGAGCCTAAATAGTAACTGAGGTATTTGCTGTTGTATTTAACTTTGCTATGCAGCCATTTGTCCACATTGTCATCCATTTTAGCATAAAGGAAGCCTGTGCTGCATTTAAGAGGATATCATAAGCTACTGCAAGTTCTGTATATTCTTTAAAGATGGTCATAGGTATTAGACCCATATTCCATTATATATTTAAAGTGATATTAAATCTTTTTTTTTT
>NW_017314794.1:0-920 GCF_000935625.1 Nanorana parkeri
GAAAAACATCCCACTACCAGGGACTATACCTTCTATTCTCATCCCGCATTGATCACATTTTTCTGCAACCCGGGTTCCTCCCTTTAGTAGTGGATACTCACATCCTCTCAGCCTCATGGTCAGATCATTCCCCAGTATCTCTTCGCTGCTCTTCCCTCTCCCCTACATCTCCCCAATTTCAGTGGCGGTTAAATGACTCCCACCTCTCTTTCGCCGACTGGGCTCAGCACATCCAAATGTGTCTTTCCCGTTTTTTTGCAGAAAACGCGCATTCGGTTTCTTCACCAGTTACATTGTGGGAAGCCCATAAGGCAGCTTTGAGAGGTGAACTTATTTGCTTGGCCTCTCGGCATAAAAGAGAGAGGAACACCAAACTCTTAACTCTTTCCTCCTAATTAGAGAAACTGTAGTCTGACTGGAATAAGACACCCTCTGTGTCTCTCCGTAAAGAAATATCTTCTACTAGACTGGAGTTAAACCTTCTGTTAAATAATATTGCAGAGAAACAACTTCGTTGGTCCAAACGCATATTTTACGCATGCGCTAACAAACCAGGCCCTTTAATGGCTAACATGCTCAAATCTGAACCGAGAGTCACCCCTCCAGTCAGACTTCGACTTTCTCAAGGTTTTATCACGGCGAACCCCTCCATGATCATTGACAAAGTCGCTTCAATATAAAAAATGTGAAATCTGCTCTTGTGGAAGGATTGGGTGTAAAAGCTGCTGTGCTATAGACTTTAAGGTCAAAACAATAAAATAATGAGTGTGCAGCGCTATAGGTGCTTTATGTGTAACACGTATGTTAATTGTGCTAAATTTTCTCCAGTAAATTGAGTGTAATCCCTTTTTCAGGGATATTTAAATGTGTAAAAAAATATTTTTAACCACTTGACTTCCGCGGTGTTAAACCCCCTTCCC
>NW_017314795.1:0-920 GCF_000935625.1 Nanorana parkeri
ACTTTACACAAACATATATTGGGTGCTTAGATACTAGTCTGCTCCTGGATAGAAATGATGTTGCATTTAAATATACAGGTTCATATCGTGCCTATGTTAAATGGAAGCCATGGTTCAAAGCAAGAGCCTGCTGTGGACATGAGGAGTTCAGAAAGTATAAAGAGTAAGATTTCAGGATGTGATGCAAAATGTCACTTTACAGAAACATATCAGGTGCCTAGATACTTCTGGATAGAAGTTATTTTGCATTTAGATAGATAGACTTCCTATCATGCCAATGTTAAACAGAAGGCATAGTTCAGGCAATTCAGAAAGTGTAAAAGAGTAATTAGTATTTATAGGAAACCTTATAGCCATTGCAGTCCTCATTTGCACTGGTATGCGATTATATGAATCTATATGCGTCTCTAGGGCATCTCTAATTGCATAACAATGCATATAATGATTTTATAAGGTATGATGCACACTGTGCTTTTAATTCAGATCAGGTGCATTCAGTTTAGCGGATATTAGAAAAATTGAAATCTATACATTCAGGGACAGATTAAATACTCTGAACACATCTAAATGCATGTGCTTTAAACAGGAGAAAATGATCTAAAAAGTAAAACGTTTGTTTATACTTCCCAGATTAATTGTCCTTGTTCAGGTGAAACAAATGCCTGTGGAGAAGGAAATATAAAAATGAACCCTTGCAATGGGGCTAGCAGCAAAAAAAAAAAAAATACACCTCGCAGATGCTCGGTCCTATAGCACTTACCTCCACTCTGGCGGTGGAATGTCCCTCGGTGTCCTGCATTACATATGATGCCGTCATGGGTTTGCAGTGGGTAGCCCCACTGCAAAAGGTTAAAGAAATAGTCCAGGGAAAATTATTAACTCTTGCAGTGGGGCTACCCCTGTACTGCAAGGGTTAAGTG
>NW_017314796.1:0-919 GCF_000935625.1 Nanorana parkeri
GTGCTTCCCCTCCCCCCCACCTCAGCGTCGGGTCCCTATTATTAGGTTTTGGACACAAGCTGCTTGCTGCTACTGTGCTGATGCAGAATCAGCACAGTAGCAGCAAGAAGGTGGTGCCCAAGGCTGAATAAGGGCTCGACGCTGTGGTGGGGGTGAGGGAAGCCTTTGCAGAGAACAGCTGCTGTCCTCTGCAAAGGCTTGGCCTACCCCCACCCCAGGGTCAGGCCCCTATTCAGTCTTGGGAACCAGGCAAGTGAATTGTTTTTACTGTGATCTCTGCATAAGCATCCCCCCCAGCATCCCATAAAAACTCAGCCGCTGTGCAGTCCCGTCCCCCCAGCCACAGACACCAAGTCTTAGCTGTCAGCTTGCTATCCCCCCAGCCAGCCCCACAAACACTCACTGTGAGTTCCATTCCGATTCCGTTTTTTTTTTTTTTTTAAGAGATACTGTCACTTGCCCATTCAGAGCAAAGTAAAAGTGTTTCCTGTTAGCCCAACCACTAAACAAGGAATACTCACTGATTTACATGCCCTAATGCACATCCAAACTGCAGGAGTCCACCCTTGGAAAGCTTTGGTGTGAATGGCATTGAAGTAGTTTACCTGGATGGAAAGCATCACTGTCCCCTACACAGACATGACAGTACTGTCACAGACATGAGGAAGGTCGACTGTTCTCCAATACCCACTAGCCATAGAAGCAGGGAGAGAGCAATGCATAACAATGTACTTTATAATAAATGTGCTCACCTCAGACAGGCTCTGCCGCTCACTCAGCCTCCCCCACGGTGCTTACGTCTCCTCTGCTGCCCGCTCAAAAGAAGAAAAAAAAACCTTCCTGCACGAGTAGCAATCACGGACACCTTGCCGACCCAATGGGGGAGCCCAGGACCGGACCCCACTGGGCCCCCCCACAG
>NW_017314797.1:0-919 GCF_000935625.1 Nanorana parkeri
TAGATAGATAGATAGATAGATAGATAGATAGATACACACTGGCACTCCAGCCAACAGCAGGATAGTAGAAGGCCCCTCATCAAGGGCATTTATTTAAGGGATACCTGGTTTTCATAAGAGTACATATAAAGTGAATGCTCAGTAAGGTGAACCTGTGCTCATTTCAATCATCCAATAATATGCTAGAAAGAATCTTGTTTTTGTTTTTTGCCCTTTATCATGGTTGTGTATTAAAAGCGAGCACTGCTTCACGTTCTTTACTAAGCTCTGTGAACATTCTCTTTGCCTACTCCTTTAGTGAATTTACCCCATATAATTTCTTTGTTGAAAGAAGTTTTGGTAAATAATGTACAAATATGATAAATACTACCAATACTAGTGAACATTCATGAAATATGAACACCACATGTACAGCCAGCTCAGGACAACCCTCTCTACTACTAGCAAAAATCTACTTATTCCTAGTGTTCTAGGAATGGATGGACATTGTTTTTTTTTGCTCTGCTGGGAAAAATGTACCCATTTTTACTAGCTTTTTTTTGTTTCTTCCCTTCCTTCATTTATTTCTTCAATCAAGATCACTCCCTACATTGCTGTTTGAGCTGGTCTCCACAATGGCAGCTCTCTGGATCAGCTTTTCCTCAGCCTAGCTTTGCAGTGCCATATCCAGACCTCGCTGGACTGGATGTTCGGGGCTAGTCTGGAAGGGATCTTCAGGCACTGGATTCCAGACTCTATCCTTGTAACAAGCTGCAGAATGCTTTTTAGGTCCAGAGCTCCTGGCATTGCCTCTGTGCTTGTGCTGTTTCTGAAGACTCATTCTGTGAGGAGGCTGACCTGGCTGAGCTACCCTTTTTTTTTGTACCACTGGGTGCCTGCTTGCAGTGGCGTAACCAGAGTTATGGGCGCCCGGGGCAGA
>NW_017314798.1:0-919 GCF_000935625.1 Nanorana parkeri
GATAACCTGAGTTCATTTGAAGACGAAATAAAAACAATTTTCTGCAAAAATATAAATATTTAATAACTATAAAATTCGAGCAAAATAATGAAGATATAATCGGTGACAATAAATAATAAGAATCTAAATAGGCGATGCGATTATCTCAGCAAATATATTAGTTATGAAAATAAAACCACAAGATATCGTTCTAAATATGAATAAAACAGAACTACGCGTCTCTTATAATGCAGCGAATGAAACTCTCAGTATGAAGTGACCACAAAAGAATGTGCGGGGGGCGTGGTTTGATGGCCGCCTGAACCAGACGCACAATCTAGGAGCTCCTTCCGGGACCATCTAATATAGCAGCCTAGCAGCTCCACTAGCAACCCGACATGGGCAAATATGGACCTCGCCGGTCCTCCAAAACACGGCAGTCACAGAAGCCGGAAAAAAAACAACCACAGACGATCACTTCCTTTTTTGACCCGAGAGCTCCTGAGGGGACCCAGTCAAACAAGATGGCGCCTCCGCCAGAACAACGGACGCCTCGTGGAGGGTCAACTGCAGTGGAACACTCACCACTTATACAGGAGGACTCGGACCAGTCGCGGTCTCCCTCCTCAGGATCGTCAAGCATCCCGATGTCGCAGCGAAGCAGATCCCCCACAGAGCACCGAGAATCGGCAGTTAACTCAGAAGGAGTGAGTACTTGGGATGTGGAGGGGAGAGACACAATATGGCCGTCACCTACCCACATAGGGTTTGAGGGACCACCCGCGCTGGATCACTCAGGGGGGAATGTGGCAACCATACCTTTAAGCCCGGAGGATCCGGTACCGCCCCCGGGCACCCCCACGACATCGCCCCCACAATCATGGCCACTTCAGCTGGCGAAAAGAATGTGCGGATCTAACACGTGACCCCTCCCACCAAA
>NW_017314799.1:0-918 GCF_000935625.1 Nanorana parkeri
ACAAAATTATTAAAAAATAAATTAAAAAAATGTAAAAAAAAATACTAATAATAAAAAAGCACATTCCCTACCTCCCCCCACATAGCACACCCATATTGTGGTGCACACCATGCACATGTGCTGCAGTGCGTTGTTAGAACGCATCGCAGTGCATGATCTTTTTTATTTATTTATTTTCTTTAAAAAAAAAACATTAAATTAACTGTGGCAGCACATGGCAAAGCTTTGTGACTCATTCCCATGCGTTGTGATACCTTGTGTTGCAATTAAATATACACCTGTATCATTTTATCACAACACAAACACCAAAACAATTTTTTACATAAGTCGATTATTTACAGTTTTGCATACCTTCATTTTTTTACCTTTTCGCAAAAAGGCGCAATTACAAATTTGCTAATAATATTTGTTATTTATTAACTCAATACAGTTTTATCTTTTAGATTTAGTCAGAAAATAATTTTTTTTGTGCACGGATACTGATTTTAGTGTGTTTTAACAATTGAATTGTGTATTTTTATCGGTTTAATATTAATTTGAGAAACATTTGCGCAATTATCGCAGGGCCTAAAAATTTAGTATCACCATCTTTTTATTCTACCGGGCCTGCGCTTTCAGAAAACATATGGTTTGGGGGGTCTTTTAGCAACGCAGCAGTTGAACATCAAATCAATAGGAAAAAATTGCAGAAAATTCAAAAATGGCTTGGCCAGCTGATTTGAAAAATGTTCGAGGGCTTGACAGCGAAAGGGTTAAAAGGGACCACAGTCCAAACAGAGGGGAAATATAGCGACCCAGATGTCCTGTACAACATACATACATACACTAAAACATACATATATAAATACATACTCCTATACACTGCTTACATATAAATGTAGAGATTTGGGTGGGAAGATAAGTCATATATATATAGGG
>NW_017314800.1:0-918 GCF_000935625.1 Nanorana parkeri
GCTCCCTCTCCGCTCCTTGTCCCCCGCTGCTCCCTCTCCGCGTCCCCCGCTGCTACCTGTCCTTGGTGCTCCCTCTCCGCTTCTCCCTGTCCCCAGTGCTCGCTCTCTGACCTCCATCCTCCGAGCTGTCAGTGAGTGGGAGGAGCTCCGCGCTTCACTTCATACAACGACTGCTGAGGAAATTCCCGCTGACAGGGAGTGGGAGGAGAAGTCTCATAACTCCGCCCAGTGTCGGAGAAGCTCCGCCCAGAGCACCCGTGGAGTCCTAGAACTCAGCTCGGTCACTATGCACGCACTGCGCAGCTGTGAACTCCCGTAGAGCAGGTGACATCATGAGCTCATAACTCCCCGCCCCTTCACGACCTCTTCTCGCCCCGCCCCTCCATCTGACAGGCGCCGTACAGTAGGTGACGTCATCGTCACATGACCCCCGCTGCCCTCAGTACAGTAGCGGCCTCGGTATGGCGGCGGCGGCGCGGTGAGAGGAACGGAGGCCGCCATGCCGCACAACACGGTGAGGGACGCCGCCCGGCGGAAGAGGAGGAAACGACGGAGGAAAAAGAGGGGCCGGACCTGGGCTGAGGCAGCACGGACGGTGAGGGAGGCATCTGGATGGGCCTGAAGAGCGGGGGGGGAGGGGCTTGAGAGAGAAGGAGGGGCCTGACCCTCAGGAAGCATAGAGGGAGGAGCCTGACACTCACCCTTGTGGGAGGATCTTGACACCCTAGCCCGAACCTTGGTCCTGCCTGGATGCTACACTGGTCCCCGCATCCTCTCTCCCCCTCCGCTCCAGCAATGGTATGTCCCTTGCCCTTCTCACATCCAATACATTTTATTACATGTGATGACTCACGGATCATTACACCTCCGGAGGGGAAGAGAGGCTGCGGGGACCGGTCTAGCAGCCAGCCGGCTCTG
>NW_017314801.1:0-918 GCF_000935625.1 Nanorana parkeri
GAAAGGGGTGGGGGCGGGTGAAGCTGGGCACTGGATCTAGGAGCTGGACGGTGGCAATACTGCAGATCAGCCATTTTATCCTTGTGTCAGGGATCTAACAGGATGGCCATCCAATAGTGGTCCTTTCTTTAATGACTTGAATCCAGCAGTCCTTGTACAGGTCATTTGAGCAAAGACCCAATTCAGCACAAACTGCCTGCAACAGGGGACTGCCAACGTCAGTGTCGGTAAGGACAACACTATCCTCAACAATCTTACCCCGCCCATGTACAACCCCCAGGGCTTGGGAGTAGTGAAATGTCCTCGAAGCCTGCCCCACTTCCTCCACACTGCCAATACTCTTACACTCCTCATATTCCTCCTCTGCCTTCCACTGTCTTTGCCTCACAGGGATGAAGTAACTAGGCAAATGATTATGATGGCCCTGAGACAGCAGCACGTCCTCCTCTTCCTCCTGCTGCTGTGCCTCCAGGACCCGGTCTATCAGGCCATGGATTGTGTGCTCCAGGAAGAACACAAGAAGTATTGTATCACTAATCCCTGCTTCATCACGGCTCACCATTTTGTTCCTCTTTTCAAAAGGTGCCAAAATGCTGCACTCGTACTGAACGATGAGCCACTGGCAGTTAAAAAAAACATGTATGTAATATGTAGCCCACCACACTGCGATCTACAGTCATTTATAACAATATATCACAGTGTAACACTGTATAGCAACTAACTGTGTCCCCACACCGACTGTCAGCTCTACCTAAACTATTCCAACACACACTGAAAAATGGCTTTTGGGAATGCGCCCTTTTATTGGGAAGGGCTAACCTCCATTATTGGCCCTTCTATGGCAGCTGACATAAGTTCAAATGTAATTATGGTTACAAAGAAATTGTCAGCTGCATGGAACACATTCTTTCTTTCCTC
>NW_017314802.1:0-917 GCF_000935625.1 Nanorana parkeri
AAATGTTCTGGTGACCATTTCTATCTAAAATGTCCTGGTGTCCATTCTCATCTAAAGTGCCCTGGTGGCCATTCTCATCAAAAATGTCCTAGTAACTATTCTCATCTAAAATGTCCTGATGACCATTTATATCTAAAAAAACTGACAGGGATATTAACTATTTCTTACTCTATGTAGTACTACTAAAAAAAACAAACCTCACTTTGGACAAAGTTTAAGGGCTTGTTTACACCATGTCCATTATTTTCTATGTGCCCTGTTCACACCATGCATGTGTGTTGTTGTGCAGAAAAACGCAGGTGAACAGGCATAGTGTGAACAAGCTTTAAATCACCAATAGCCAACATAGGAGATAAGACTATTAGAAGGTCATATCAGTACTTGTAATGCTTTTAGCTCAGAGGGTCCATAATTGACAAATATGCATGTTGCTGCGGATGCTTTACAGACAGGGCTGCATGTTGTGAAGAATTAATAATTGGGACAGCCAGATCTACATACTGTATTTATAGTTACTGTTAAAGTGCAACCTAAAAACCACCATTCTCCAAGAAAGAATCAAATAAAAGCAATGTTGAAAACTCTAAACACAGTTCTCTGCTGCCTCTTATGTCCATGATCAGTCACATGGTTAGAAATGGCCGGTACGTTTATGTGCATATTTTCATGTTGAAAAGGTTGAAGATTATGCAGAATGGGGTATGTGGTGAGTCACTTTAGTAGTAGCCGGTGATGTTGATTAGTATTCTATAATGTATTTCATTGCATGCACTTTAAGAATTATTGTTGTAACTTTATATACTGAATTGTAGATTTCTTTTGTCAGTAGTTATCTGTATATGAGGCTGTGCATTTTTTTTTCTTTTTTCTTTTTTTATGGCAGCAGAACCGCTGGACAATAGAAAACTGTTGGGCGG
>NW_017314803.1:0-917 GCF_000935625.1 Nanorana parkeri
CGCTGACCAATGAGAAGCATTTCTGACCACGCTGACCAATGCGAAGCATTTCTGACCGTGCTGAGCAATGAGAAGCCCTTCTTGCAAAGAAGCAGTTCTCATTGGTCAGCGCGGTCAAGTGAGGGAGCAATCAGTGGGAAAATTGAATTACCCTTTATTGTACCATAGCTAATTCATCATAATGTCACAAAGCACACCGTGTATTTTTAAATGCAAATTGCCTTTTCTGCATTCTTAAAGATGCCCGTTGATCCTGCCCTTGCCAGCCACTTCCTTCAGCAGGGTGACAACGCAGAATCCTTTGCAGGGGAATCACTGCAGCGTAGTCACTCTGCTGAATGCAAAGTTATCAACCCGTTGGGCGTAGAGCTGTCTCGCAAGCAGGGCAGGGGGGTTCTCAGTGTTGCCACTGCGGAGGAGCTGCTTCTTCAATGTGAGTCAGTGCAGGTTCAGACGCTCTGCTCCCCAGGAATTGTGATTTAAAAACATGGGGCTGATCACATGGTGAGGGGGGAAGAGCGGCGGAAGTGACGCTGGGCATCTTTTCCGAATCCGTACTCTGGCTCAGGTGGCGAGACGAGCGCTGTAGCCCCTGCGATGAAGTCACAGGAGCTACCAAGAGGATTTCAAGTAAGAAAAAAAAGAAAACACAGCTGCCATGCTAGTGAAGGAAGCAACGCCATGGTGGCACACAGTGGAGGAGAGCAGTACAACATATCACAACTTAACTAGAACTAAGTATTATTTTACCGAAAGAGTAGTTGATGCTTAGAACAAACGTCCAGCGGAGGTACGGACTTGATGGACCGCTTTGTCTCTGTCTTCGATGCTTCTATGGGATCTAAAGATCGAAAAAATAAATAATTGATAGATTTATGTCTTTGGCTTACTCAACGTATCTCTAAACATGTCATACC
>NW_017314804.1:0-916 GCF_000935625.1 Nanorana parkeri
AGGCAAAACACACAAAAACAAAATCGAGCATAATGGATCACGCTCGGTATCGTACGTGGCTGATCTCGCCTATCGCAACATCCATGTCTATATCTAGGGCAATGGATATAGGACTTCTACATATTTTAAAGAGACATATAGATTTTAACACTCTGACCTCCCAAATAAATGCGTTCTAATTTTGCAAATGCAGGCATTGAGGAGATGTTTGTCAGCCTCCCGGATATAAGGGCACACTCTAAGGACTACACCTACTTCCTGCAGAATAGGCAGAGATCCGTATTTACAGAATCCTCTCAGACTGTTGTTTAATATATTCTAAACAGGGGGAACACTGCTACTGGATGTTTCTAAAGCCCAGTTTTGACTCCCACATTTTTTTCTGCTGAGGACATCGGGAGTTGTTGTATAAAGGTAAGCAATCGTACACTTTCCATATTGCGTAAAATATATCCTATAATTTGTATTGACCTTTCAGTGTATTTTATTTTATTCTCCCCCATTTATTAGCAATCATATTTATTTTTGCTTGCCATTTTTATCCCCCTCACATTTTACTTCCATGCTTCCTGAGAGATTAATCATTTTCATATTCTTTCATTGTCTGCTCATATACCCTTTTTTCACTAAAATATTTTTTGAGCATATAACAACAATTTTATTAAGCTTTGAGTCATCTGTCCTTCCCCAAATGAAGTACCCCCAGCACCAGAATCCATACAGATGTGCTGCATTGCAAGTATTCACTTTTTTCAATGTTGTTGCAGCCTGATACAGTTGTTTACATTCTTTTTTTTTTTTTTCCTTCTCATTAATCTACTCAGTACCCCATAATGACAAATGGTCTGTGAATTTATTAAAAAGAAAACCCTGAAATATTACATGTACTTAAGTATTCAGACCCTTTACTCAGTAC
>NW_017314805.1:0-916 GCF_000935625.1 Nanorana parkeri
ACAATACAATTCAAGACAAGATGGGAAGGAGGGCCCCGCCCGTGAGGGCATACAATCTAACAGGGAGGGGTAAAGAAGAAACCAGTAGGCCTAAGTCTGGAGAGATTCTGGTATGGCTTTTAGCTCCTCAAACCTCTGGTGCTGGTACACTTTTATTGAAGCTTCCCCTGCCCCATCACTCATATATTCCAGTAACATTTCACAGATGATGACAAACAGCTGCTTGTCAAAATCCTCTGAGCCAGGCCTGTGCACGTGCTTTGCACTCTGGTTGGTCCTATGGGGAGTTCGTACTCGACCAATGTTGCAGGGGGACTGGGTGCAGGGTATAGATGTACCTGCACCAAAGGTGGACCGGTTGGAAATCTTTTTACATTACAGAGATAGGAGATATTCCAGGGGTGCATTTTGGGACCTGTAGATCTATAGACCCAAGAGTGATATTGGTGGAGCAAACCACAACCTGTAGTAGTGCAATAGGAACATACAACAGCTGGAATTTGTGGTTCAACAGACATGAGACGACAGTGGGGAATCGGAGACTTGCAGCAGTGGGAAATTTTGCTGAATTCCAGATAACAAAAAAAAAAAATCAGTACCGTATGTTGGCACAGGAATATTTATATCCTAAAGCCCCTTCTGTCTATTCTTCCTTATTTTCAGTTGCAATCTATTGGGATGTATTTGCAGTATCCGTTGGCATAAAGGACCCTGTACTGTGCTGAGAGGTGCCAATGTGGCTGAGCCAGTGGGGCAGTTCTCAGCAGATAGAGAAACACGCAGTAATGTTGCTGAGGTCTAATCAATGGCAATGGGAGGAACCAACAACAATAACAATTTACATTCATTTAGTCAAATCCATGACTGCTGCTTGGTTTAACCCTTTTGCTGCCAAGGACGTACGTCGTACGGAGCT
>NW_017314806.1:0-916 GCF_000935625.1 Nanorana parkeri
TGGGGAGTATTTTCAAAGGAAGGATTTAAAGCTAAGGGTTTAATTCAGCCCCGGTGGCTGTATGGCATGGCCGAAAGAAGATCAACCATGTTTTGGCATAAAAAATTCTTTGAGCGGTACGTCTCCGAGGAAATTGTTCCATGGGGTCTACGTATACAAATATTTCCGCAAATTAAACATGTCAACGATAAATTAAAGGGACTGTGGGAGGAAAACTTACAGGCATAGTCATTAAAAATGGTTCAACTCTTGATTGACTATTATGATTCCGAACTTAATGGCCTGGAAGGAGAGATAAAATCTCTGTTTTCGTCCTCTACCGCAATTGAGAAAAATCTCCCTTCATTCACCAAACAAGACAAAGAGCTACGTGACCATATTGAAACTTTCAGCAAGGATCTGGTCACAAATAAGGACACAAAATTTCAGAGAGATAAACCTTCCTACACTTTAGGCCAGGCCTATAAGTGGACCAAACAAACCAATACTCGATATAGACCAGATCACGGGTCCCGTCCCTCGGACTGGGAGAGGGATGGGGGGTTTGATTCAGACTCCTCATCGTTCTCCTCATTTTCATAAAAAAACAGACAACAATATAAAACACAGGGATCTCACTTTCTACGTAGAAAAAATAAGGGGGGAGTTTCACGTAGTGACACAGGAACCCCGAAACGTAAAACACTTTCACCCAATCAACAAACGTCACGAATAGAAAAAACACATAAAGGGCATGAGGATAATTTTTCTTCCTCTGAACAACCTCTTTTACCTACACCAAGGGCCTCGGCTCAGACACACAAATCACGCACATCGATGCAAGGGGCTGAGAATACCCCAATGACATCCTTCACAACATGCCAAGAAGAATCACATAATCATAGGGATTACCAGTCACTTCCTCTAGACACAACAC
>NW_017314807.1:0-916 GCF_000935625.1 Nanorana parkeri
GGAGGGGACACAGGTGGAGGGGACACAGGTGGAGGGGACACTCATGTTTGGGGAATGTTTCCTGCAGGGGGAGATTGGGAGAGAAATGTACATCATCAAAGCCGGAGAGGTTCAGGTCCTCGGGGGGCCGGAGGGACAGACGGTTCTGGTCAGTCTGAAAGCCGGATCTGTCTTTGGAGAAATCAGGTGAGACACCGAAACCCAGAGATACCTGACTGACCTCTTCCTGTACTCCCCCCATACCTGACTGACCTCTTCCTGTACTCCCCCCATACCTGACTGACCTCTTCCTGTACTCCCCCCATACCTGACTGACCTCTTCCTGTACTCCCCCCATACCTGACTGACCTCTTCCTGTACTCCCCCCATACCTGACTGACCTCTTCCTGTACTCCCCCCATACCTGACTGACCTCTTCCTGTACTCCCCCCATACCTGACTGACACCATACGTGACTGTCCTCCTCCTGTACCCCCCACATACCTGACTGACCTCTTCCTGTACTCCCCTACCTGACTGACCTCTTCCTGTCCTCCTGTAGCAAGGTGCGCTGAGCGTTTTCTTCTTTCGCAGTCTGCTGGCAGTGGGCGGAGGAAACCGGCGTACTGCCAATGTGGTGGCGCACGGCTTCACCAACCTCTTCATCCTGGATAAGAAGGATCTGAGTGACATCCTCACCCATTACCCGGAGTCACAGAAGGTTCTACGTAGGAAAGCAAAGTGAGTGAGGATGACCCCTGACCCCTGACTCCTGACCCCTGACGTCACATGGTGTGTCCAGAAATGACATCTGTCTCTGATCGCTATCAGTGAATCGCTGTAACATAATCTCCATTTTCCGGGGCAGTTGTGAGTCTGATTGCTGCTATGATCTGATGGGGTGTTGGGAGTGTTGGGTGGACGGGGTGGTGATGGG
>NW_017314808.1:0-547 GCF_000935625.1 Nanorana parkeri
TGCTCCAGAGATCTCTGTACAGCACCGCGGTATATGTCAGAGCCATACACTGAGTGGTCGGATTATTATGCCCCTCCCCCATCAGTACTTGGCTGGGCCGCCTTTTGCCTTCAGTACCGCGGCGGATCTTCTCGGCGTTGACTCCGCGAGACGGTGAAAGGTGACGCGAGGAATCTGACGCCGCGCCTGATGAGTAGCGCCGTCCATCTCTGTGAGATTTGATGGTTGTGGAACCGGCCGCCTGATTGGCTCTTTCACCTTCCTCCCACAAATGCTGCAATTGGATGGAGATCTGGTGATTGGGCCACCTAAGCGAGGTGAAGTCTCCCTCGTGTTCCTGCACAATATGAGCGCCGCGGCACGACGCATTGTCTTGTTGGAAGAAGCCGTCTCCATTGGGATACGCCATCAACGCGATCGGATTGGATGATCGGCGACGAGACTTTGTATGTTGTGCTATTCAGACCAATGAAAGGGCCCAAATCATGCCGGGAAAACACGCCCCGAATGTGACTGTGGGGGGGAGGGGACATTAGAGTGTAAGCTC
>NW_017314809.1:0-915 GCF_000935625.1 Nanorana parkeri
CCAAAAACTCAAACAACACGTCTGCGCGTGCCCATGTGCACACAACGCGCACGTTTACGCAGAGACGCTGCCCGCAATACAACTATTAGCTGCTCTGTGCGCATGCGCAAACTGCCGTGAAAGAATTCTGGCTCTGGCTTCCTGACACCTAGTCTGGTTTCAGATTGAAAGTTCCACATACACCAGTGAGGCCCATGCCAATCCCTGATTTAGAAGACGCTAAAAACTTCCTTCGAGCCGGAGTTGAACCAGCGACCTAAGGATCCCTGCACGGCGTTCCTCTACAGTCCTCCGCTATACCAGCTGAGCAATCAAAGGAGTCGAGCGAGCAGAAGATGACTCCACTGCTGCTTATCTGGTAGCAGCAGACTTTCAAAGAAAAAACAAGCCGCGCACTAGTGGGAGATCCCAGGAAGAGCAGGTGGTACTCGACAGGATTTGAACACGAACCATAAAGATTACCCTGCGTTGGCCGGGAATCGAACCCGGGTCAACTGCTTGGAAGGCAGCTATGCTCACCACTATACCACCAACGCTCGGCAAGCTGGTGTCCCTACATATTTGAACCTGCCCGGGGAGACACCAATGGATTTCTAGTCCATCGCCATAACCACTCGGCCACGACTACCTTGGACTCGGCCACGACTACCTTGGAAAACCTACCTGCAGGCCAAAAGTGTTGTGTGACCCAAGCCAAGGCCAAGCTGACAATCTGACAGCAAAGGAGGTTTGCTAGCCACAGCCTTATATAGCCCAGAGGGCGCCAAAAACTCAAACAACACGTCTGCGCGTGCCCCGCTGCACGCAATACAACTATTAGCTGCACTATGCGCTTGCGCAAACTGCCGTGAAAGAATTCTGGCTCTGGCTTCCGGACACCTAGTCTGGTTTCAGATTGAAAGTTCCACATACACC
>NW_017314810.1:0-915 GCF_000935625.1 Nanorana parkeri
ATCACTTTCAGAGTCCTCCTCTGAGCTCTCAGTGTCTGGCTGTGGGGTCTTTACTGGTGTGTTAGACTTGGCCATTGCTGCCGTCTGTTTAGATCCCCCACTGGGAGTTTTTGGCTGTGCTAATGGAAAAGCTGCGGCAGGTTTCTGGTCAAGAGAGAAGCAGTATAATAATTAAGATCAGGATTATAATGAATTGAGAATGTAAAATTTGGCAAATAAATTGTATATAAAACACTGAAATAAAGAGCAAAAATACCCGTTCAGTACCTTAGAAGCTGGTTCCTCATCACTTTCAGAGTCCTCCTCAGAGCTTTCACTTTGTGGCTGTGGGGCCTTTGCTGGTGTCTTAGACTTGGCCATCGCTGCTGTCTGTTTGACTCCTCCACTGGGATTTTTTAGCTGTACTAATGGAAAAGCTGCGGCAGGTTTCTGGTCAAGAGAGAAGCAGTATAATAATTAAGATCAGGATTATAATGAATTGAGAATGTAAAATTTGGATCCTCCACTGGGATTTTTTAGCTGTACTAATGGAAAAGCTGCGGCAGGTTTCTGGTCAAGAGAGAAGCAGTATAATAATTAAGATCAGGATTATAATGAATTGAGAATGTAAAATTTGGGAAATAATTGTATATAAAACACTGAAATAAAGAACAAAAATACCCTTTCGGTACCTTAGAAGCTGGTTCCTCATCACTTTCAGAGTCCTCCTCAGAGCTCTCACTGTCTGGCTGTGGGGCCTTTACGGGTGACTTGGACTTGGCCATCACTGCTGTTTGTTTAGATCCCCCACTGGAAGTTTTTGGCGTTGGTGTTGATGGAAGAGCTGTGGCAGGTTTCTGGTCAAGAGACAAATGGCGGGATAATTAACACAGGGATATTGCATTGAGAAAGTAAAGTAGGGTATACAACAGTAGT
>NW_017314811.1:0-915 GCF_000935625.1 Nanorana parkeri
TTCCTGATACCGGAAGCTCAAGTATCGGGCTAGGCATCGGCGCATTTGGGCGAGTATGAGCACTCGCCCAAGTACTCTGCACCGATACTAGTATCAGTATCGGTGCATCCCTGCTTTTGACTTTAATATCATTTTAAGATTCCAGCGGTAGCATTGTGACGTCACAACGAGAGGTGGCAACAGACCCGGGCTGCAGAGGTGGATCACCAGTGCTCACTCCCAGAGGAGGCATTGTGGAAGTCCACTTGATGGCGGATTCAGAAGCGGTTATTTCACAACGTGAATGGGTGGAAGGGATATCATGACGAGCTTAACATTTGGTTCATTTCCAAACCTTAGCTTGTGATACTAAAAACCACAAAGACCACACAATGCATCAATCCTTACATCAGTGACATAGCAGGTGTTTGATAATGAAACGCGTTGAATGCACGTTAGGTCTTTCCAAGAAATAATAATCACACTGTATGATAAACTAGTGCTAAAGACTTTATATAAACAACACTGTAAAAATAAAACTGTATTCAAACAAAGCCGTGTCTGTGATTACTTCATAGAGTTGTATATATCAGATTGGTAATGGGCGGTACTCTTCCTTACCTGAGAAAAAAATAAACACCCTTCAGAAACCAGAGATAAGAAGTTTACAGGAAACAGAATGCCCACGTGTGACGTCCACATGGAGTGACCCGTGTGCCGGTCCAGAAACAAATACCATTTTAAAACTTCCTATCTCAACCCTTACCAAATCCTTATTCAGAATATATTATAAGGTCATCACAGCGCTGGTCGCTTTACAGTTTCCTCTGATCGCAAGGCATCCTCTTATACAGTGGTCCCCAAACTGTGGCATGGCTTGCCTTTATCCGGCCCTTGGGGTACTATTCCTTCCACTGACACGATGGTGTACTATTC
>NW_017314812.1:0-915 GCF_000935625.1 Nanorana parkeri
AGCACGGAGCTGTACGTGCCGGCCATTTCTAGTGTGAATGAAGGCTAAGGGATTAATATAATTGACATTAGGAAGGTCACCATTGGGCCCCATCAAAATTTTTTAAAAAACACTTCTATGATATTTCCCTTTTAAATAGCACTTTTTTTTTAGAGTTTAATAATCTTCCTAAATGCTTTTGAAAAAATGATGTTCCCATGATAGCCCAGGTTTCAGATATGTCAGACTGAATCTGAGCACCTTTTTAGTGTTACGGTTTCATTGTCACATTGACGTACCATTACACTAGAGATTTATGCTGCATATGCTCTTTGCATACAAGACAATATATTCGCCATCCACCTCCATGTGTCAGCAACAGACGTACTAAAGGCACGACAAAGAAAATCTGTTCTATTAGCCTTGTAACTGTCATGGAAAACGAGAGAGAAGAATTAGCGCTAACATAATTATTGTCAATAGAACAATCGGAGGCTAAGGAAGTGTACGTTTATATGCCTCAATTATGAGCCGCCATGGCATGAATTCAAGAGAAGGCCAATGTTTACTGGCAAGACTTTAGGAGAAATTAGGTCTTTTAAGCGGCAATTTATGCAGAGGACGGCCCCTCCCTGGGAGGAACATGCACCCGCATAAAGTAATGCTGCTTAGTAACAGACACATCATCTTTCTGAAAGCAGATCTTGGCCACTTCTCCATCAGTTAATGGACTGATGGTGGAAAAACACACAAAGAGAAACTTTTCTTTCCTTGGTGCTCACTTCAGTGTTCTATTTAAAGGGCAACACCACTAAGAAGCCATGGAAACAAAATACCTCCTTCTACCCATCTACCAGTTTATGTCTAACTATACCCTGCTGGCACTGCACATATATCACTTTGTTTTGCCTGATGAAGGAACCGGATGCGTTCTGA
>NW_017314813.1:0-359 GCF_000935625.1 Nanorana parkeri
GTGTCCCCCTCTGCCACTGGCTACCCCGGGCTGCACTGTCCCCTGTGCGCACCCTGGACCGGCACGGCGGGTCTCCCTGCATCCATCGGAGGACATTAGCAAGCTTCTAGCCACTGATCTCTCCTCCGATCACTTTACCCGGAAGTGACGTGTATTACATCACTTCCAGTGTCACTATTTACATTCTCCGGCTCCTGCAGCCAGAAGAAGAAGCCTGGGAAGCAGATCTCTACTTCATCAGCTTCTTTGGGGTCCCTAGGTGACATTAGGGGTCTGAAAGACCCATGATGTCTCCATAAAGAGGACAAAGACACAAGTCCAACCTATAGAGATACAAAGAAGAAAAAAAAAAAAAAAAA
>NW_017314813.1:379-914 GCF_000935625.1 Nanorana parkeri
AGAACGCTATGCCCACAATTAACTACTGTTGATCCAGAGGAAGGCAAAAATACCCCTATAAAGCACGGTTCAATTTGCTCCAACAGGGGAAAAAAATCCTTCCTGATCCCATAAGGCAAATCGGATATTCCCGGGATCACCAATCCCCGGTGCTTAATATACCTCTAAGAACTCAATAGCCAGTAAACTTTAATGAGCACTCATCATATAAAGCGCGACTCCGTACAAAACATTTCCTCCTCAGTATGGACGGTGCGGGAAATGATTCCACTTCCTGTCTGGTCCCCAAATGTGTCACCGCAACATAGAAAATCCTGGCAGAGGTGCCAAATGTTCTTCCCCCCAACTACAGAGTGTGTTTTATCTCTGCCTGTATCACCCTGAGTGGGGAACCTCCTCTGACACCTGTCATAGAATAAGATCTGCCCTCACTTCCTGTTCTCACCTTCACAGACAGGAAGTTATGGCTGAAAAATTTAATATTTGCAACTTACCAGTCCTTATATACCAGGCCTTGTTCATCAATCCGTGTATA
>NW_017314814.1:0-914 GCF_000935625.1 Nanorana parkeri
TACGTCAAAAATCGTATGATCTACACTGCTCATGCGCAAACAAAAATACGTGCGGACGATTACCGCAAAAGAAAAAGGTGCTTTTCTTTAATTACGGCTAATTGAACCTAGTATGGGGCCTCCATACGACAATCGTACGACGGTTCGATCATCGGACGAAAATTTTCATCCGATAATCGTAAGGTGTATGGCCACCTTAACTGACTAAACCAGATGATATCTTCTTTACTAGGAGAGAGGAAAGGGGTGAGTTACCAGCAGTCTATAACTGGATCTCTCCTGTAGACATGTGCACCGGCAAAAAATTTGTTTTGTTTTCATTTAGACTTTTAGTTATTTTGTTTTTCAGGATTCGGGATTTCAGGCAATTCGTTTCGGGATTCGGACGAAATTCGTTAGCGGTACGAATTGTCATTACAGCAAAGTGACATTAGACAAAAGGAAAAAACTGACATTTTTTTTTTACAGTCCGCAGAAGAAAAAAAAAAAAAAAGCATGAGGTTCCCCTCCTGATTCATACCAGACCCATGGCCTGGTAAGGGGCAGGGAGGGGTGCTCGACCACTGGCCCCCACTTTTCTGCGCTGCCGAGCCGGTGTTCGGATCAAGGCTCTGGTAGGAATTTTAGGAGGGACTCGCACGTTTTCACCTCACCCCCATTTTCTGGGTTGTTGGGGTTCCCCCTTAAAATTACTACCAGACCTAAAGGACCTGGTATGGCTTTTGGGGGGGAACCCCACACACACTTTTAATTTTTTTCCCCTGTACCTATCCCTCCTAACATTCCTACCAGACCTAATTGGAGGGAAACCTCACACTTTTTTTCTTCTTCTGCGGACTGTTAAAAAAAAAAAAAGTAAAACAAAAAAGTTTATTTTTCTTTTGTCTAATGTCACTTTGCTGCAGCGAAAATTT
>NW_017314815.1:0-914 GCF_000935625.1 Nanorana parkeri
ATATCGAGAGAGAGACATATCAAGAGAGAGGGTTCAAGAGAGATAGAGATCAAGAGAGAGAGACAGAGAGAGATTGAAAGAGAGATATTAAGCAGATATCAAGAGAGGGATCGAGAGAGAGATAGAGATCAAGAGATAGAGATCAAGAGGGAGAGAGGGATATCGAGAGAGATATATATAGAGAGAGAGGGATCGATCGAGAGAGAGAGTGATAGAGAAAAATAGAGAGAGAGAAGCACTTGATCCCAATGAAATCCCTTGGCGCTTCACACATGGAAATACTATAGTCAAAGGTAGGCATTCACAACCAGAACATAAAAGCAGACAGACAGAGGTCATGCAGTAAACATTTCTATGGAGATTTAAATCTCAAATAAAGTCATAGAAATAAATATTCAGCCCGTCATTATACTAACAGCTTTCATTTTCATAATCTTGACCCCACTTTCCTGTTATTACAGTTGCGCAGTGTGTCTACCCATGACTACATAGTCAATTACATACTAGAGTTTGACCACACTTTCCAGTGTGGAAAGTGTGGTCAAACAGGTCTGTTAGATTAAGCTCCTTAATCTAACAGACCTGGTCAGAGAAGCCCTCTCCCCCCTCTCCATCTGCACTACAAGTTTACAATGCTTGTAATGAGGGGTGTGGCCATTACTCAGCTATGTCAGCACAGACCACTGTAGTGGTAAAAATTTATTTTAAGGCATTTACTACAAAAGTATCATAACATATTACCATAATATATTATTATTAGCATGGGACTATCAAGAGATTAAAAGGTGTGGGACTTCAATTTAGCTTTATGATGCAAAGGTGTGGGTGGAGCTAACCATGTGGCAGTGATTTAAAGGGAACAGGTGGCACAACTTCTACTTTAACCCCTTCATGACTGAGGCCCTTTTTTCCAT
>NW_017314816.1:0-914 GCF_000935625.1 Nanorana parkeri
ACGATATTCTAATTATTCAAGTTTCACCTGTATATGTTTGGGTCCCTAAATGGTACTACTTTTTTTAGATGCCGCCAGAAAAGCCAACCCCCCAAAAAGACGAGCATTCTCCCATCGTCTTCATGCTACGCTTGCTGCTTTTTTGTATGGTCACTGACGCATTCATTCCTGTCATCCTTTGTATGCAGTCCATCCAGGTCTCAGAGGGAATCCTCTCATTCTTCCCGGAATGAACAGAGGTCATCTTCTTCTGTTAGATGTAGATCTTCCTATAGGGACAGGATATATTCCCGGCATAGACATCGAGATGGACATGATAGGTCTCCCCCCGATAGCCGACAACTACACGCGGGTCTACTTCTCTGCAACACCACGCTCAACCACCTCCAACTGGCTGTTGGGCATGCCCTAACACGACATTGCCGGGTAAGACGGAGTGTGAGGAGTGTTTTTTGGAAGCAACTAGGGACAAACAAACAGATAGTCTGCAAGTTGCTTCTCTGATGAAGAAGGTATTTCAAGATTCACTACGGAAATTCTCGCTCCAGTCACAGGTGAAGTGGGTCCAGTGGAACACTGGCCCTTTTCAGTCAGGCTTTCTGAGTCAATGGTGGACCAGTAATCTCAACCAGCACATACGGTCCATGAAATACAGCCTTGGCTCGAAGAATGGAATCCTCATTGTTGTTACACACTTAGGCCTATTTCTTGGGTGGTAGTCACGATGGATGCTAGCGAACAAGGCTGGGGAGCCAGCTGCGAGGGCCATCTGGCCCAGGGTTGATGGTGCTGTTACGTACCGTGGTGCGAGCCCGGAGTGACTAGGAGGACCTCCATTGTGGTTCTGTCTGTGGACCCCTAGTTTTGAAACCGGGGGCGCACAGGCAAGAGCAGCACGGGTGCCGGGTGTGGAA
>NW_017314817.1:0-913 GCF_000935625.1 Nanorana parkeri
GATTAAATGGTTGATTTAATGCTAAAGGAGTGTATTTCCTGGTACAGAGGTTCCCCATTAAGAGACAGAAGGTAGATGTTTTCCTGACATACTGAGAACTAATCAAAGTCCTTGATGACAAGAAGGCTTCCCTGGTTGCCAGGGGTTACTGCAGACTGTTTGCTCTACTTTATTAAATGTATTAGATGTTTTCAGCTATAATAGCATCAACACAATAAAACAAGCTCTGGCTGTACTGTTATTGCTGCCATGATTTGCTTTTTCTGGAAACGTACCAAGCACTCGGTTGTCATACGGCCTGATAATTTCAATCATGCATGCTGACTAGTGCTTCTATTAGAGCTCTAATTGACTTGGTGCAGGAGCAGCGTGTGTGAATATGCATAGTCTTTACTGTCTTGCAGGAGACATTATTAGAGGTAGTCACTCAAACCAGGAAATGAGTTAACTTATTCATAGAATGACTGCCTCCTTTTCATTCCCCTAATGGAGGGCTCAGGTGCATACCTCTTGTATCAACAGTCCCTGGAGCCCCGCCAGCAGCTTGTGCCAAGCCCAGAGTGCTGTCTGGCTCATCACTAATATATCTAACCTACTCAATGAGACACTATGCAGAGATTAAACTCCTAATAGCCTGTCACGTCGTTTTCTAATTTGTAACATTTTGCGTTCGATGTTTGGGCACTGGGCTTTGACATAAAGATTGGAGAATGTTGGTGTATTCTGTAGCAATGCTTCGTCTTGGAAAATGTCATCGTAGTTCCGTGTGACCTTGTGCAATCTGAAATGTCTTTGAATCAGAGCATTAGAAATGTGGCTGAGCTTGGGAATTTCTTCTGACATGAAAACTGTTGAGGAAATGTCCTGGTATAAGGAGTACAGGTGAAACTCGAATAATTAGAATATCGTGCAA
>NW_017314818.1:0-913 GCF_000935625.1 Nanorana parkeri
TTGAAATGATTGGGCCGCCTTATGCTGACTCTGGGACAAAACGCTCTCAAACAGGACGTGCGGTTACACATACGAGTGTGAATGGAGCCCGAGGTAGCTGCCCCTTCTGCCTACCCCCTGGGCCCGGCCCTTCTGGGGAGATTCACCTATCCCTATCTATATGTCCAGGTGACCAACATCGCGAGGAATAAAAATGAGGGAAAGTCCAAAATTCTGAGTTGTCTCCAGGAAGGGAAATCTTCCATATTTAGCGGTGACACTATAAGATTTCCCGCACTTTGGAGAGATTTCCTCCCACTTCGTATTGTGTCTATATAGTTGCTTTATACGGTTTAAAGAAGAACTCTAACTTACCCATGCTGTGGGGTTACCCCGGCACTGCAAGGGTTAAGTGTTCACTTTGTCTAGGGGTTACAAATAAACCAGATATACTCACCTGATCCTCGGTCCCACCTTGCTGCTAGACTGGTCCCTGCAGCCTCTTCCCCCTGAGTTAAGGACCATTGACATCATCACATTCTATACAGGTCCATTGAATTGCATTAGATGTGAGGACGCCAAGGGACATTCCAGAGCGGGAGAGAGGAGAGCGCCAACCACCACCGGACTTAGGTGAGTAAATCTGCTTTGAATTGAGCCCCCCTAGACAAAAAGAGAACTTCCCCCTTGCAGTGTGGGGTTAGCCCCCCCCCCCAAAAAAAAAGAGGGGGGCCCAGGATGACCTGGGCTCAAAGGAAAGTTGAATGATGCGGCAAGTCTCCATTCTTCCCCAATGCAATACTTTGGCGTGAACTCAGCTTTTGCGTTGCGCCTGTATCGATCAGCGCAGATCAGCGCACTAGGTGTGAATGTACCCCAAAATTTTGGGTGGGAAGTTTTCTTTGCTCATCAGAATAAAGAAATCGATTTCCCG
>NW_017314819.1:0-912 GCF_000935625.1 Nanorana parkeri
CAGTTAACTCTTGCAGTGCAGGGATAGCCCCACTGCAGGGGGAGTTTTTTCCCCCCGGACAGGCTTTAATAAGGCTACCTCCTCTGATAAACTAGGCTATCAGCATGGAGGAGGGTCCGCATGTTCCCCACCCTTCAACCATGGGGGGACAGTAGCCTGTAATTGTTATGTGCTAGGCTGCTATTATTCAGTGAGTAAAGGGGAAAATGCTTGCCATCTTTTCATCCTGTTACTTGTAGCTCTTTATTCATCTCTGGTTTTTACATTCCCAAAGTTTTATTGGAACATCTGCAGTAGTGAGAATTGTATGAAGTGTTCCGTTAGATGGCATTAGAAGTTCAAGTTAGGTCATTCATAGTTGGAACAGTACATGAAGAATGTTTCACAAATTAATTACAGCAGTTCTAGAGAATGTGTTCTTGTTTAGGAAAATGTTCTTGTGGAAACAATGTAATACTGTAATAAAGTGGAAATGTATTATACTTGATTTTATTTTTACAAAAGGTTTAAAGGGTTTTAAAAGGGAAGTACATGTTTAAAAAAAGCAGCACAAGGGAAAAGGAGCTAACCAGTTCCTCTGCTGACAAGGAGCGTGTTGGTGATAGATGAGAGCAGAGTGACAGAGAGATGAGTGTGCATCTTTTCTGTGCTGTCTAGTCACAGAATGGATGAGGGTCCATTACAGCCTGGGCTCAGAGGAAGTGGTTTAAATGGTTCTGGTCATCATTTAAAGTAGTATTAAACTCTCAACTCTTTGTTTTCAATAATGAATCCAGATCAAACAGTTATACATTGCCCAGCAAACCATTACTTGAATTGTTTGCCCCAGCACCAGTCATCATACTTTCAAATAACTGGCTCCAACTCTCTTTGCTCAGCTTCCCTGAACTTCCTCTCCAGTACAAGATCACA
>NW_017314820.1:0-912 GCF_000935625.1 Nanorana parkeri
CTGCTGCAGTTCCCCATCAGGTCCATCAGCAGAGGGCGGGCGGCAGTTTTGTGAATAGACCCTTTAGTTGCAGAGCTCATTACCTCTCCTCAGAGATGCTGGTTTTACTGCAACCATAACTTTACTCACCACCAGGTTAAGGGAATGATGGTGTGTATTGTCCTGCCATTTCAGGTTGGATGAGCAGTTCCCTTAACTCTTTGGTGATAATTTCTCCCTACCCCTGGGGTTTCTGTTCTCCCTATCTATTCTTGCCCTCACTGGTCCACAAACATTAGAAATCTACCCTAGGAAGAGTTACCCAGTGTTTATTAAGACACAGACACCCACAGATTGTATCCTTTTAAGAAATATATTGTGCAGTGTTCTTACTTTCCTATGTGCTACACAGGCTGCCCACTCATAATGGCCACCACCCATCCGTCTATAGACTTATTTATAAAATGGCCACTGCCAATATGGGGGTATATTCCACCCAAGTAAGGGAAAGTGAATAAATAAAAAATGTAGCAAAGTTAAACAAGTCTCTATCCTAACATCAGAAAGGAACAGTAATTATATATATATTTTAGTATTTAATGTTTCAAGGAAAGCCAAACTCCATACCCCCCCACTCCCATAAACCATCTCACACACACACAATTATAATGTTTAACAGATGCTTATTTTTCATGCGTATAAGTTTAAAAATATAGTGTTTCCTTTCATATTGCATGTTTATGGTTTGTAACGTGTGTCACAATTACAGAAATGGCAGCACAGATATTCATTTTTTCCCTACAGCCAGATAAAGCAAGGTCCAATAAGGTATTTATCTGAGAAGCTCAATTGCTGTAAACTTGGCACTCCTCTATAAGTGAGCCTACTACAGTCACATTATGGGGTCTATTCACAAAGCTGCCGAAGGATCTG
>NW_017314821.1:0-912 GCF_000935625.1 Nanorana parkeri
ACTCGGCTGCCCTCGGCAGCTTAGTGAATAGACCCATAAGTTTTGTGAAATGCAAACTTTTGGCCTCAAAAGGTTAACACATTCCTCACTAGAAACAAGGAACAACCTAAAATGCAGTACATAGTCTCTGCCCTGGTCAGCTCAAGAGTCACAAGAGCCAATACTTTGAAAAAATAAATAATTTAAACCAATTTCTTTAAAAGTGTGGGATCACAGCTGCCCTATGATCAGTGTGCATTTTGGCTACTAGGACAAGCTGACAATAGACTTCAATGGTGTTCTCCATTCAAGCTTCAAGTAAGATTTGCAAAAGTGTTTAAGAAATGAACCCAGGAAGATTCCCTCATCAAATGTCTCCAGTAAGTGGAAGATAAATAAAGGCCACTTTCAGTTTTCCATGCAAAAGCAAACCTGTTACTTTGCCAAGTATAGATAAATTAAATATATGCTTTAAGTATCAGGAACGTGCTTCAAGAGCGCGACCAAACAGTCTTTCTCTCTCTTTAAAAACACTCTATTTAGTCAATGCCCTTATTGTTATTCTCCATTTTATCTTTTATTATTTTTATTGATAATGAAAAATAAAACAGACATTCTTTGACCTTTCTTTTGACAGCATTGGCTGACCTTTGCATTGACAGAAGAAACATTTGATCCCAGAGTCAATTATTCCCAGTAAATACGTCTTATCCAAGAGGACTTGGAAACTATTGAATTTTAATTAGCAACATTTGTTAAAAAAAGAAGAAAATATATTGATTTAGAGTTACAGTAATATATACTGTGGTGTCAAATAATACAATATTACTATGTTGTCATCAATTGTATAACTGATAGCAGCTTTTACTCTTTTATTAAATTAAAATTAATTGATATACGCCCCTGGTAAGTGTCTACAGCAGCTTTAATTTG
>NW_017314822.1:0-911 GCF_000935625.1 Nanorana parkeri
TTTTCGTTCGTCAAAAATCTCAGCAAGAACACAGCACATGCACAAAAGGAAATAATTGCAGTAGTTCATAAAAATTGGTTGGTTAGTATGGCTAACGAACGATTTCAAAATCGACATATGATTAAGCTTGATGGGGAAGTCTAGGTATAATCAATTGAGGGTTCATGCCAGAAACAAAATATGTCAAATGAAAATCGTACAATATATGGCCACCTTTACTCCAATTATGAGCACAGATGCTTATAGATGGCTGGAAATGTCTGCTGTTGCCTTCTGATGGGCTGCCAATGTCTGTTATCAGATTGAAAAAAGCATAGAGGGCATTTTTAGTCTCAGGCAATATGGCTACATGTCCACAATATTCATGAGGTTATTTTTGGTGACAATGTTTGTACATATGTAAAGCGTTGTAAGGGTGGAGAATGTGAAAAGTTATTACCACATGAGATATACCCAGTTTAAGAGAATGCCAAAAGCCATGGGTTTTTGCTTTTGACAACAATTTTTAGTCCATAGACAATTTTAGTTTGAATTACCAGTTGATTTCTACCCCTCTCCAGAAACTAAACTAAAAGTCATGTCTTTCTCACAAGACAAGTAGTAATACAGAGTAATATGTTGGTGTATTACATCAAAATTTCACTTGCATCAGACATTCAATAAAAACTTTGATAAGAACAAAACATGCAATACTAAGTGCAATACCCATAGTAACACTTTCAAAATCATCTTGCACTGCACTGACTTCAAATTTACTTGACGTTAGACCAGTACAAGGTAGTTTTTCAATTGTTTTAACTGCATTTTAAAGGAAGAGCTTTGCTGCTTACCTTATTGAATAAGCCCATAATTGCCACATTAGTAATACATAGTTACTGTACATAGTTACATAGTATTTGAGGTTGAATAAA
>NW_017314823.1:0-263 GCF_000935625.1 Nanorana parkeri
GAGGGTCGTCTGCCTGCGGGTCTGTTGCTAGGGGGCAACTGAAGCGACAGGCCTACGGACGGTGGCGGTGCCTGCTGGGGTCTCCTTCCTTGCCTGGGGTTCTGGTGGCATATTTTTTGCCGGGGACATGGACTGTGGGGACAAACTGACCGCAGTGCCCTGTGAGGGCTGCGGCCTCTCTTCAGGGACCTCTCCCACATCCCCCCTTTGCGCAGCCTGTGCTTCTGCGCCCCTCTCCCAGTCTCCCTTGGTGTCTGCGGGGT
>NW_017314823.1:300-911 GCF_000935625.1 Nanorana parkeri
GAAGCGCGCTTTGCCGGCCCCCTCATCGGTCCTTTCTGGGGATTCTGAGGAAGAGGGGGAAATTTCTGCTGCGGCCGCGCAGCATGACCAGGGGGACTCCTCTTAGGGGGAGTCTGGTAGTGAAGACGAGTCGGGGACCGCCCTTATGGTCCAGGAGCGTGAATTGGTCACGGCTTTGGTTCGCCCTGTGCAGGAAACGCTAAAAATTGAGGAGACTCCGAGCTCTTCGGCGCTCCCGCCGGTTCCTTTTGGGACGCACAGGAGTAGGCGTTCCACTAAGGTTTTCCCTTACGTTCCCTTTTTTGATGATTTTGTCTACAAGGAGTGGAAGCGCCCGAGCAAGTCGTTTACCGTTCCAAAACGCTTCTCGGTTCGCTATCCTTTTGAAGAGTCCTTCCTGTCTAAGTGGTCTACTCCCCCTGCGGTGGATCCGCTGGTTTCTCGCCTGAACAAGGCTACGGTTATCCCGTGGAGGATTCGCCTTCCTTTCGGGATCCCTCGGATAGGAAGGCGGAGGCGGTGGCGCGTACTATGTAATCGGTTTCGGGGGCTCTGCTGCGCCCCGTGTTAGCTTCGGCCCTGGTCTCCCAGACTTTGACTGAGTGGATGAA
>NW_017314824.1:0-911 GCF_000935625.1 Nanorana parkeri
TGCTCTATGCTTCCTAACAGAATAACTATACTTGCATTTTATTAATACTTTTTAAGAAATGTGCTTTGTTTTATTACTTTAAACAATATTGAGCTTAAATCATAACTGTGTCTTAAGGCAGCTTTGCTTCAACCTGTGTTGCCCAAAACGGTAAATCACTTTAATTTTGATTGTGACAGTTTTTCTGACAAAATGATCAATGAGGGAAAGTGTTATATTTGAATTTCCTGTATTTCAGGAAATAACCAGAATAATTATCTGTAATCTTATTTAGTTGCTACAAAGCACAAACAACTTGCCAATGAACTCAAAGCCACAGCAAGTCAAGATGCAGTCCACCAAAAAGAGTCTGCTCGGAAAGAAGGACGAAACCAGCCCAGGGACAGCAGTAGTGGAGGAGGTTCCCATGACAGCCAGTGTTGGAGCAACCGGGATGCAAGTACAGGTATGAAAATTTTAGTTTAGCACATAAGGTTACATAAATAAGGTTTCATTAGTCTACTCGAATAGTAAACCTATGTATTGTTGTGTTTACTGTAAACCCTTGGTCGAAAAATACACACAGGTTTTTTTTTCCCCCCAGATATCTGAGCAGACCTTAGGAGTAATTGGACAGGAAAATTATGTTACCCAGTAGCTCGTGTAGGGATGCCTGAGAGGTTAAGTTTGGGAGTCTGGGAGAGGGATTAAGTGGCAATATAATAGAGAATTCAAGCCTTTTTGGATAGACCCTTGTTGACATAGTTTCTCAAAAAATTTGTGACAAGTGAAAGTAAGTAGTGATTTATGCTAAATAAGCTGTAAATATGCACTGCAAATAAGTCCCTGCATTTATCAAGGAATGTTCAGATCTGTTTTAAAAGGGAAATGTCAGGTGTCTGTTTAGACCCTTAATATTTCCCCAAAGCCCC
>NW_017314825.1:0-910 GCF_000935625.1 Nanorana parkeri
TAACTAATCGATTTAGAAAATAATCGTTAGCTGCAGCTCTAAAGCCAATAGTATAAATAGGTGAAACCTGCTCCCTTGAAGTGTATCTGTGGGTTCCAGCAGCCTACTGAACCTACATCAGGATGATACTGTAGGCACCTCTGAATGCTTGCACCCACGCTCAGGTAATTTCCATAGTGGCCTAGGACCACAAAAGCCCCAAGTCACATTATTAAACAGTAACTATATCTAGCCTAGTTGCGTTGTAGACTGCCACTTACTGCTCTCTGTGCTTTCCTACTAACCACAAAGTATTATTGGTGGTCTCACAAGACAAGAGGAAAGCAAAGGAAGCAGAAAGAGGAGGGCCACAGCGGAATCAGGACACATCTGATCGGTGTTTAAGAATATCATAAGTTTTAAGGGTCCCAAGCAACCCTGCAAATGGATTCATAAGGATATGAAATAATATAATTAAAATGAGTCTGGAAACTTGAAGTGGGTATAGAATAAAATGGCTTAACTCTCTACATTGGTGTAACCATCGAGGGTAAAGCAGCCTCAAACAAATCAACACCAGTCGTGGGTGAACTTGGCCTTATCGATCATTTTGATTTGGAAAGACAGCAGCAAAGTTGTGAACATTCTGCCAAGGTAACCTTGATGCTGCAGCCCTCAAGCGATGACAAGGCAGCAAGTTATTCAACCTCTTATAAATGGATCCTAGACAACTTTGATAACTATCCTTTTATGTTGAAAGCTGATTTCCGACTGGAGACTGTTTTTGTTCTACACTTGTTCTCTTTCCTCTGTTATTAAAATAAAGAGAAATATCTTGATTTATAATGCACCTATAGCAGGGGTAGCCAAACTCTGGCGCTCCAGCTGTCCTGGAACTACAAATCCCATGAGGCATTGCAAGATTCTCACA
>NW_017314826.1:0-910 GCF_000935625.1 Nanorana parkeri
CAAGGAAACCAGTGGAAGACCCAAAACCAGAAGGACTTGGATTACACGAGTCCACAAAACAGACCCTCTTTAAAGAGGGGGTTTCTAAGTGTTCCACAATGGACATACAAGGAGAAGGTGCAAGGGGGAATGCCAGATCCACTACTTAGTAAGAACAGCAGTAACTTAGTGGACTGAAATCCCTACTCAGCTGTCAACAAAATAGGCGTCCCCACCGAAAGATCAGAAGAAATAGTCACCAGCACACCAAAAGGCCACTTTATCGTTCAGCCTTTTATTCAACATCAGATAAACAGGGTATCACATTTAAATGCAACGTTTCTACACCTCATGCGGTTGCACAAGTCCTAAAACCTCATGCTTCAACTGTGGAAATCCTGAAGGCAAAGGGACTGACGGCAGGAAAAGCAGTGCAGCCAACAGTGACACGCTTAGTGCTGGCCATGAGAAAGTTCCCAAACATTCCTAGGAGGAGAATGTTCTATAGCAATTAGAATCTGTCTAATGGAGTTCCATTCAGTACACCAATGAAGCGGGGAAAGTACCTGTTCTGGTGACCCAAATAAAATACCTAAATGTGGAGACCCACGATACAAAGAAGCATTCCCAGGGTTGTTGTAAGCACTGTCCTGTCCCCAGGCTAAGGCTAAAAAGTAGTATGCTTGATACAAAGGAACCATATGGATGTCTCCTCTTGAATCCAGACAACCTGCCACCAAAAGGGAGGCCAATTGTGGATAAAAGCTCCCTAGAGAAGGGGAGACCATACTAGAAGGGTAATCCCTAGATACCCCATAAACTCTGATTGGAGAAGGGACTAATTTAGGGGCAGACAAAGAGCACAAAAGCCCACTGGAAAGGAACCCTTCAGTCAAAGTATAATTCTAACCGAATTGGCCTTAGGTGAATC
>NW_017314827.1:0-909 GCF_000935625.1 Nanorana parkeri
TTCACTCACCTCATAGTTCTAGCCAACCTGTAACAATGAGAGGTTCTCCTTTAACCTCTACAAATAGTTTCAGGGGTAGGGGTCATTGGACTGCAGGCTTTGTTGCTCTGGGGCTTACAAACATAACACGCTACTGTATTCTATTAAGTACTTAGAAATAATCGTAGTAGAAATAGTAGTAGTAGTAGTAGTAACAGCAGCAATAACCAATAACTTATAGTTTTCACATACAATGCACATGAAACAGTAGTCATGTAACTTTTTCTAGATTAACTTTTTCTAAGATTGATAGTAACTTTAATTTCCTGCTAGCTTCTTACCTTTTTTTCAAGAGAGATTTCTACAAAAAAGGTGCCCATTAAAAACATGCAAAGTAAAATTATAGTGCCATGAAGTTTCTCGGGGATTCTCCAGAGTAAACAAATAACCAAAAAATACAGCTGTAAAAGCAATATCTTCATTATGGTCTTGTGGTGAGGGGCCAACAGTTGTTCTCCATGGTGCTGAAACGGTGTTAATACATAACAGAGGAGCAGTGAGCATGCAACTTCCCCCTTCTAATACTGAAACCAGTCTACAGAAATAGGTGAATGCTTCAAGAGGCATTCACCTAAAAAACGGAAAGCCCCTCCTATAGTACTGGTGCCTAATATTGGCATTCACCTGTGATTTTTGGAATGGGGTGACAGTAAGGGGGACTAATGTACCACTTACTTGACTCTCATAGTGGGACCCTATTTTTAACTAACATTTATCTTCCAGATTCTAAGATGTCACAAGGTGTCCTGCAGCATCTGATCCAGAGTTGGTAGCTCAGAGGGGGAGGAACACAAGTTTCTCACTGGTCAAGCTACTCGAACCCATACAGGCAGTGATGTCATGGAAAACTCCTTCCCCAAAATTCCCTAT
>NW_017314828.1:0-909 GCF_000935625.1 Nanorana parkeri
TCCTCCCGTTACCCTTAGGAGAACTATGGGGAAAAGCCCATCGTTCTCCTTTAAAAGGGAACTCCAGGAATTGGAAAATATGACCCTTGCAGTGGGCCCACCCCTGCAATGCAAGGGGTATCTGCTTGTTTTGTCTAGGGAGCATAACTAAAGAAGATATACCTCACTCGAGCCTCAGTCCTGCCTGGCTGCTGGAGCGGTCCCTGCAGCCTCCTCTCCCCTGGACTCCAGTGGTCTAAGAATCTGCGACATCATCACTTCTAATAAAGTGTAATAAACCTGAAGAAGCTGAGGGACATTTGAGCGGAGAGGGAGAGAGGTGAGCAGTCACTGCCGCAGGGCCAAGGATTAGGTGAGTACGTCTTCTTTATTATCCCCCCCTAGATCAAAACAGGTAGTTGACCCTTACAGCACAGGGGTAGCCCCACTGCAAGGGTTCACTTTTCAAATTCATGGAGATCTTCTTTAAGCAGATCAATATTCTGTAGTTATTTCTGCACATGTGGTAACTGTTAAAAAGCTGATTTATTCAACATAGTCTTCAATCTAAAACAATAAATATTTAAAGAAATACTTACCGGAGTGCAGCTCCTCCGTGTCATCTTTTCCCTCATAGACTACATGGCTCCATTGCAATGAACTGCCAATACCGAAACCAATGCCAGTCACGCCAATGCTAATGAAATCTACACACACAAAAATACACAGAACATTATCATTATTCTTCCAAAAGACACATTTAACGCCACCAAAAAAACCCATAAACATAGCAAGGTAGAACCATCATCAAGATTATCTTCAACCTTTATTTTTCTGCTTAGCATTGAACACGGATTAGTGCTAATGTGTAATCAAAATGGGCAATCATCTCAGCACTTACAGGTGAAACTCGAATAATTAGAATATCGT
>NW_017314829.1:0-908 GCF_000935625.1 Nanorana parkeri
TACATGCATAGTGTACTTTACCAAAAAATTGCCGCAAGGCGTTACTGTGTTCGGGTTTGGCTGGAAGAAAAGGTGGCAACCCTAGCGCTCGCGAGCGAGCGGGAAATGGCCGAAATTTCAAAACAGACAGCCATGCCTCTCTTAGGGATCTCTTAGGGAAGGTGTAATGTGCCTTGGTTCCCCTAGATGGCAGCACTGTTGCAGGAGATGGTGACAGACCAGCAACCAGCAAGGACTTTTTTTTCTTCTTTCTACAGAAAGTTTTTATTTGTTTTTATAGAAGACACTGGACCAGATACAGATACTAGATGGATTTCTTATATAGACAGACATCTGGATAATCCAAGGTATGTGGCAGGCAGTGAGGCATAGAAGGGGGATGGGTCTGGCAATTAAATACACACGGGAGACAATACACAAACTGGTAGCACTTCACACATTCCTGGGAGGGTTTTCTTCCTTGCCCATTTTTGCAGCACTGTGTTGCTCTTCAGAACTTTCCTCCTAATCTTTTTCCATTTTCTTCTTTTTTGCCTGTCCTGCCTTGTTGGAAGCTGCTGGCCTTTTACAGCTTGTTGAGGAGATTCTAGATCTTCCTCATCTTCTTCCTCTTCAACCTTCTCCTCACCTTCTTCCTCTGCCCAGGAGTAGTCCACTTCCAATACAACATGCTGACCAGGGGCGTCTTGAGGCCAGGTGTCACCCCACCATGACGTCATTGCACATGCACGTGACGTAATCGCGCATGCGCGGCCAGGCCCGGATTCCCCACAAGGCAACCGGGGCCAGGCTTTGGGGCGGCAGGGCGCAGAGGGGCGGCAGCGGTGTGGAATCCCCCGAAGGCCGGAACATATAGTTCCGGGCACTGGGCGGTAAGTTGCCTTCTACATTTAGTCCTGCTTTGAGAA
>NW_017314830.1:0-908 GCF_000935625.1 Nanorana parkeri
CCCACCATCTCTTTCCCTACCTTGCCACTGGTCTGGTGCCTACCGGTGGTAGTTCCGCCCCTGCGGATAGCAATTGGCAAGTACCAACGAGGCGAAGAACTTGATATTAGCAAACCGGTAGCGCTACACTTTGCCATTACTAAACATCAAGTTCATGAACTCAAGGGCATGGTTATTGAACAGATTGTACACATGTACCCTAGGGGTGGTGACAGAGGAAAACAACTCTTACAACAAGAAGCCTTTTGAGCATATACTCTTGATTGTGTTCAACCTAAGGTTTTAAATGCTAATCTATCATTGTCTTGTTATCTTGACAACAGATAATTTTCCTGCTGCATCCACCATCCACATTACAAGGGTAATTGTGCATTTTTAATCTTAGTATGGCGCCCTCCAGTGGGCCATGGATAACAGTGGCAGCTCTGGAGCCTCATTTTTAAATTTTACTCATACACCTTTCCTGTTTCCCCCTTTTTTCCCCTTCACCCACAGGTACACACTGGTCACGTCGGGTCTTAATTTTTTGGTTTCCCCCTTTTTTTTTTCCTTCCATACTCCTACCGCCCATTTCCCCATCACTATCAGGGTAAATCTCGTGTGCCCCCTAACAGGTTACTTTTGCATATAAATCCTATTTTGTGGATCTATATAGATGTGTCTTAATGCAGTTTTTTTTATTAAATATACTTCTCTTTAAAGAGATTATACCAACTAGGTTTAGTTTGGGATTCATTTAGGCATTATATTGATAGTTACCATCTAGGGTGTCATTGCTATATCAATATTCCAAGTATACATCTCGTACACCATAATGATGCTTAGCACACCATAATGATGCTTAGAAGGTACTGATGCTCTCTCATAATATATATATATATATATTGTGGCAGTGTAAGCCAATGCCA
>NW_017314831.1:0-908 GCF_000935625.1 Nanorana parkeri
GGCTGTGGGGTTCCACTCTTCTCTTCCTGTGTCGGTTACTATATCTGAGGGCAGATATATCTTTTTACAATGTTTAATCTACCAGAAGCCTTTTACACTTGCCAACATTTATATGCCTAATACGGGACAAAAACGGGCCTTTATGTCTATCATGTCCAAATTGGAAAATTTCATGGTGGGTCACACTATAGTCGGGGGGGGATTTTAATTTTGTTATTGATCCGACATTAGACTCCTCCGCAGGAAAGACACACGTCTCCCTACCCTCCCGAAATGTAGTTCGTAAACGCCTACGTGCGTTACAATTGATTGACATCTGGCGCACATTGCACCCGACAGTGAAGGATTACACATTCTATTCGGCTCCCCATGCCACATACAGCAGAATAGACTATTTTTTCACGTCCCACTCCCTGCTCAGCTGGCGACCGAGCACCTCCATTGGACCACAAATTTGGTCGGACCACTTTCCTGTCTTTCTCAGCTTTGCGGTACCGGGCACAGCTAAGGGTTCTACATCGTGGAGACTCAATTAGTCACTTCTGCGGGACCCAGTTATTTTAGAGGCACTTCAGACAGCAATTAGGGAATTCCGGGAACACCACTCACTGGACGAAACGTCCCCACCAGTACAATGGGAGGCACTTAAATGTGTCCTGCATGGCATACTAATTCAACATGGCGCTAGACTCAAGAGAGAAAGGAACAAACACATTTCCAAGCTTCTGACTAACTTGGCAGATGCTGAATTAAAACATAAATCGAGACACTTTCCCCGTCTCCATATCAAGAAATTGTCACTTGCCGGGCAGAACTTCACTCTCTGTTAGATCTGGCCTACTTGCATCACAGGGATCTGGCCCTGCAATACTTTCATGAATATGGCAATAAGAGTGGTAAATTGTTGG
>NW_017314832.1:0-907 GCF_000935625.1 Nanorana parkeri
AAACGCCTTGTTTGCCTCGCGGCAGATACGCCCCTGGGTGCCATGTGTTCTCTCATGGTGGGTTTCCATTAACACTGCCAGCAACTGCAATATAAGGGTTAAACTTGTCTGGCCCCTTACCACTAGCACAGGGAACCAAAAAGCTATAAATGTGCCATAAAACAATAACCAACTTCTAGCCGACCGGCTTAAAAACTGTTCACAGCTTCAGAACATGAAATTTGGCAGCAGAAAGTGATTTCCTTCCTGGCACTAAAATATCAACAAAGAGGAGCGGAATACAAAGACTGTAAGAGAACACCAAACAAGCAAGTGTACAGGGTGGATTTAACACAATGCATGCTGCCCTGTGGGTTCGCATTAGATTTCATCCGGTACTAGGCCGGACTACACAAACTAATCTGGTGTATTTAAAACATTAGTGTTGTGTATACAGACAGCTTGCCATTTAACCAAAAGTTATTATTTAAAAAAGCCACTTTGCTAATGCCTTATATTAGCCATACACTCCATTCCCCCATCCATGCTAGGGACCCCCTCTCCCTCAGCTGTGGCCCTGCCGCATTCAGAATACTTGGCTAAGATTTTTTTGACTGGGTCATTTTACAAAAGTAAATTAACAAAACGTGGGGCGGGGTCGTCCTGAAGGGGCCACACACAGCTAGAATTTCAGCCAAGTCAGCAGGACTCGGCCACAATTCGAGCAGTGTATCGCCCGCTTTAGAACTAAGGGGGTTATTCACAAAGCTGCCAAAGGCAACCAAGTGAATAACCCAGCTGAAGTGAGCCGAAGGCTGTTCGTCCATTCACTTCAGTCTTGTACGGCTCATTTCAGTCGTACATCGGCTGCCTTCAGCTGCATTCGGTCAGCCGAAGTGCAGAAGGAGTTTGACTCAGCCGATCCAAC
>NW_017314833.1:0-239 GCF_000935625.1 Nanorana parkeri
GCACACCTACAACATGGGAAGCACTGCAGGGGAGAAGCCACAACCTGCCAAACAAGCCAGGATTCTGTGCGGCCAGTTTTATAAACCGATTCTAGACCTTGACTCAGCTCAGGTGAAGGACACGCCCCCTGGGCTGCTCATTGGACAATGAAGGAGCAGAACCACATGGATGAGGTCATCCCTCCACTCTCTGTTCCTAGACCTCCCCCCCCCCCCCCCCGCGCGGGACACACGGGGGA
>NW_017314833.1:305-907 GCF_000935625.1 Nanorana parkeri
CGGGCCGGGGTTCCGGGTGTTCCCATCATGATGAGTGGGGGGAGGTCAGGAGGTTCGGGACAATGAGGAGAATTATTAATACAACTTCTAACACCCGGAAAATGCCAAAAAACACCGACCGCAAACGGCTACAAATCGGCCCCAAAAAGTCGTATTGTTTGTGGAATGAGAATTATTTGGTTGGCTCCTCCCATCCCGGGGCGTCATTCTGATCAGAGGGGGGGTCTGCCCCAGAGGACCCCCATACATGTACAATGATACAATAGTCTCTCCCCGATGAGGACCGCGGAGGATCTCTGCTGACAACGGACTGGAAGCCAATCTTTAGGGGGGGGGATCAGAATTTGGGGAGCGCTCCCTTCAATTCCTCTCCTGTCACTGGACAGAAAGTGAGAGAAAATCTCCAGAACTGCGACCCGAAAACCTGACAGAGATTCCCCCTCCCCCCCAAATAGATGGGTTTGTGGCCCTAAAAGAGACATTCCAGAGATCTAGTAGCCCCCATACAGCAAATACTTCAACCGCGCCGAATCCGAACACTCGCTGCCCTTCCTGGGGACGGAGCCCTACTTCCTGGGGACGGAGCCCTACTTCCTAGAGAC
>NW_017314834.1:0-360 GCF_000935625.1 Nanorana parkeri
TGTTATCTCTCACTTCACATTCTGTAAATTCATAAAAATATATTTCTGGAACATTCTTATTGTACAGAACACGCCAACAACATGTGCACAGCGCTGTGTATATATACCGGGGAGTCCCCCCGCCCCCCGTGATGGAAGTGCCTGGAGATAATCATGGGACGGGATTGGATTCTCCGGTCTCTGTGGAAGAGTCACGCTCACATCATACATGAGGTGACACGTTACATACAATATATATGTCTCCGCCTATTCTATGAAGTGTCATACCGTATGATAGAACACTGGATCCCCTACCGGCCCCTGTGGGGGCCTGGGGGACTCCTTTTTCTTCCCGCCCCCCCCTTTCTCCGCCCCCACACC
>NW_017314834.1:687-907 GCF_000935625.1 Nanorana parkeri
TGACACATTACACCGAGTCATACAACACGTGACACATTACACCGAGTCATACAACACGTGACACATTACACCGAGTCATACAACACGTGACACATTACACCGAGTCATACAACACGTGACACATTACACCGAGTCATACAACACCTGACACATTACACCGAGTCATACAACACGTGGTATGACGGACCTCCTGGTACCCCGACTGGGGACCTCCGTCATA
>NW_017314835.1:0-906 GCF_000935625.1 Nanorana parkeri
TGATCCTTTGGCTAAAGCCATTCAATAAAAATATCTGAATTTGAGGTGGGGTCATAACACAAGATTTGTCATATCTCGAAGTTGCAGCCTACGGGAATTTATTTTTTGTTTAATATTTTTTTATTTCACTTTAACTTCATAAATTTTACATATTCCATTCTAAAAAAAGATTAATATAATACATCAAAGAAAAAACTCAAGCATATATATCTTACCTCCCATATATATTCATTCTCCCCTAATCACCTCCCAATTCCCATCATTCATTCCTTCTTTCGAAACTTCCTTTGGAGGAGTAGGAGGAAGGGCATCTTATCCCTGCGTCGTTAAACCTCTATCCTCTCCTCCGTGTTCTCTGACCCCCCCTCCCCTTATCCTATATTCTCTCCCTATTTCTCTTATGTCTAACCTATCATATACAACCCCCCCAAACCCCCTTTCCTGTGTCCCTCTCCCTATTTCTCTAAGTATCTTAGAGTATAGGTTAGTATCTAACCTATCGTGTGCATTCCAAGTGTAAACTAGTCCCTCTTCTTCTAATCTAGTCTCACCTCTCTATGTTTGTGATCCTATTCTACATATATTTATTTAACCCCACAAATGATGGAATTCCTTCTCATCTCTTTTGCATCTAGCTGAGCATCCAAATCCTTGCCTGGTTGTCTCTGTAACTCCCTCTTACCACAATCTGTATCTGGCAATATATATGTCGCTTTTTCAGCACCTTTATTTGCTCCTCTCTTCTTGTGAAGAATTTGGGAAACTTGTCTTAGCAGGACACCAGGGATAAAATTTGTTGCCAAAGTTTTTCCCGAGTCCTTCTGGTCTGCATTCTGGTGACCATTCAAGGTGACCTTAGCCTCCAACTCTTTCACAATTACTATCATGCAGCGCAGCTTGCCCAAA
>NW_017314836.1:0-906 GCF_000935625.1 Nanorana parkeri
ACTATATATTAATTATCTGGTGTACTCTGTGTCGAGTTATTCCTCATATGTCTTGTCGGCCTGTGTTCAAATATGATCTTCGTGCTGGATTGTAGTCCCACTAAGTGGTTACTTTGGTTGATAGCAAAGGAGACTCTATCGATGTGTATCCAAGTAATTGGATATCCTTTCTTCTTTATCCCTAGTCGTATACAGTGTTGTTTCTCGGAGGAAAAGAAAAAAACAAAAAAAGAAAGGAAAAAGACCGGGTCTCCGGGCTCTGCCTTTTGGGATATATATCTATCAGTTTTTCGCTGTTCAGATATTTTGTTTGTATACGTCTGTCTTGTACATTTGTGTTGTTTCCTACTCCCACAATTGGGTTAAACGTTTTTCTATTTTAGACAAGATGGACAAGATGAAACAAACTAAAACGAAAAAGGGGGGATAATATATCTGTTGTTTCAACTCACGTATCCTTTGGAGAGAGGAGTTGTCTTCTCATTGATTTTAAATGGAGTTAGTTGATTCCTTTATCCTGTTTGCTGTGAATTTCTTTGTTGCCTCGACCGAGGGTGTATACAAGGAGTAGGGAAATCCACGGTGCCTCATAGGAAGTTCAAAAGTGACAAGCACTTTGTTGGTTGAAAATTGTTTTTAAGTATCCAGTAGATCCGACCATTGGAAGATAAAAAAATGTGTTATGGGTCTAGATTTTTAGAGCAAGGTGTCGGGATTTGATCTGGGTCATCCACCAGCTTTCATATGCAGCGTCTACGCATTTCACCCTCCCCCAGGGGCTTCGTCAGGACGTGTAGGCTTCCGGGTGTAGGATCTATTTAACCTAGATTCCCACCTGTCAGCCATCAGGTAATCAGACCTCACTTTGATTAGTTGGTCTGATTTTTTTTTATTCAAAAAGGTTTG
>NW_017314836.1:2249-2588 GCF_000935625.1 Nanorana parkeri
TGAGATCCGAAATAAAACTTTTTAAAAGATCTTCACCTCCATTCCATAGTAGTAGCACATCGTCTATGTACCTCAGGGGTGAACTTTTAGAATTCGCCCTGGAGAACAACTCTTTTCAATTTTCGGGAGTCTATTATAGACAAGTAAGAGGCACGGCGATGGGAGCACCATGGGCCCCATCCTACGCATGTCTCCATCTCGGTCTTTGGGAAACATAAATAGTTACAGAACATTCACTTTATCAAAAACATGCAGAGGTATGGCTGAGGTACATAGACGATGTGCTACTACTATGGAGTGGAGGTGAAGATCTTTTAAAAAGTTTTATTTCGGATCTCA
>NW_017314837.1:0-906 GCF_000935625.1 Nanorana parkeri
CTGCTCCAAATTCTGTCTGCTGCAGTTTTGATAAATTCCCCCCACAGTCTGACTTTGACCTCTTCTCCAGGAAATACCAGCTGTCTGGCTGTCACACAGATCCAGGAGCTTTAGAACTTTCTGAACAATTGTTCTGAAACAAGTATTCAGGCTAGAGGTTCTTACAGCACTGGTTGCATGCTTGTTTCAGGTAATGATTCACTTTTGAAGTCATTGGATCAGAATGACAGCCAGGCAGTTAGCATTTTACACACAAGAGGAGCAGTGACAGCCATGCATGTCTCTCAGCACAAGTTTACGTTAATGTAAATTGACTTTAGCATAGCAGCGATTTTTCGTGCACTGCATTAGTTAACAGAAAAGTTTTGCGTATTCTGCATATTCCAATGCTTAGAAATGTCTCCGAGCATACAGAATAAGTGTGGAGGAGATGTACATAGAGCCCATGTGATGAGATCTGTTCTGCATATGTCAGGGTAGACAGGCCCTTCCATTGTTCTCTTGGATGAAGCATTTACTGATTGAAAACATTGACTCTGTTGTTTTAATCCTCTATCTGTCATTGGATTAACATTGTTATCCCTACATTACCAGACTTGTAACATTCAGCGGGAGACCCATCTGTGGGTGTTTAATATGAGCAGACACACAGGACCTTCATTTGTTGATTATACAGCATTAGATAACAATGATATCAGGGTCATAGTGTTCATTGCACGATATGTCAAGGCAAGTTTTACTGATGTCAGCTGCTTCTAGGCAATGTTATTCAAGGAGAGACATTCATTCCACAACGGGTTCATGTTATCATTACAGTTAAAAAGCAACATATAAGACAGGATCATAACATTGCAAAAGCTGATATAAACTAGGGCTGCGGAAATGAACGATTAATTACCCGATTAA
>NW_017314838.1:0-906 GCF_000935625.1 Nanorana parkeri
GGAATTCGGATGCATCCGAATCTCCGAATTTCGGAACGAACTGAATCGCACATGTCTAGTCGATATGTCCATTATGTATGTTGACAAAGTGTCTAACTATCGGTGACCTCAGATCCCTGGCCGCTATATCGTCCAGGTGGTCTGAGACTCTATTTTTAAACATTCGTCTTGTTTTTGCCCAATAAAACATAAAACATATCACATGTGTACAGCATTAGATAGATCACACCTTTTGTTTCACAGTTTGCAAAGTGGTGGGCCTTAAAGCACTTCCCCCGGGGGGTAGTGACCTCTGTTCCAGTATGGACATATCGACAGAATTTGCACCTCTGACACTGGAAGGTGCCAGGATATTTACAGCAAGGGCCATTTCTAGTGAAGAAGTCACTGCTCGTCAGTTTATCTTTAAGGGAGGGACATCGTCGGTAAGTGATGGTAGATCTAGTGCTTAAGAATTTTGAGATTCTGGAATCCCTAGTCAGACAGTGCCAATGTTTTTGAAAAATCCTTGATATTTCTTTGTGCTGGTTATTAAAAGTTAAAATTGGTCTTACAAGGTAATCCTCTTTATCAATTCTTTGTGATTTAATTTTATTCTTGTTAACGGATATTTTGGGTCCACCCTTTACTCGTTGATATGCCTTTTTAAGTATTTTATTTGGGTAACCCCTGGCCCGTAGCCTAATCCTTAAGTTTTGAGCCTCCCTTTCAAAATCAGTGTCCATAGTGCAGTTCCTTCTGATCCTTAAATATTGGCCAAATGGAATACCGTTCTTCAAATTTTGTGGGTGGGCACTGCTTGCTTCGAGGATGGCGTTACCCGCCGTGTATTTCCTATATAGGCTGGTATAGAGGTCCCCTCTCACGTTCTTGCATATTACGATGTCTAGAAATGGTAGCCTGTCG
>NW_017314839.1:0-906 GCF_000935625.1 Nanorana parkeri
TTAGATCTGGTAGGAATGTTAGGAGGGACCCCATTTAAAAAGGAGGGTTGCCCCTGGAAAAGCACTTTGTCATCATGCCAATGGGAACAAGGGCCTCTTCCCCACAAGCCCCGGGTGCTGGTTGTGGGGGTGCGGGCAGGGGGACTTATTCACATTGTGTTACCCCTTTAATAAAGTGGCACCCAGATGTGCCCCCCCCCCCCTTGTGAATGAGTAAGGGTTACTTGTACACCTAACCATTCACTAAAGGTTTAAATAAAATATAAATAAAGAGACTAAAAAAAACTCCTTTAATTGGAAAAAAAAAACAAAACAAAAAGTTGTGTTAATTCCTTTATTAATAATGAAATAAAAATCCCAAAAATGTATACGACATAATCCAGTGTCAATCACGACGTCCAACATTGTCGACAACGATTCATCGAAATAACAACCCGTTTTCCGCCAACCCGACCGCATGTGACGAACTCCCGCCGCAGACTAAAGACTGACAGAAGCCGGCAAAATATAAACAATTGTTAGCAGTAACATCACCTGTAGCGCTGCCCAACTGTTTACATTTGTCCGGCATCTGTCAGAGTCTTCCCGCAGATCACGGGCAAATCAAAACAAATGGGCGGGGTCTGCAGTGATGTCACGGCCGGCTCCACCCAGTTGTCATCTAATCACCGCTTAGTGTCCTCAAAGGACCTGAGGACGCTGGTCATTCAGACATCACGGCTGGCTCCGCCCAGTTGTCATTCATTTGTGGGGAAAACAAAGCCGAGCCGAAGCATAATGTTTTGTTATTATATTATAATCTTCTTAACAACAGGAACAGACACCAAAACAAGACGTGACCCTTCCCTATGCTATCCAAAACTAAAAAAAAGTTTTTTTGGCAGGAGTTACACTTAAAAAATGTAC
>NW_017314840.1:0-906 GCF_000935625.1 Nanorana parkeri
GGATGAAAACTGACTGATGTGAGGGTGTGGTACACGATCTTATCTGAAATTGAGAGTGAAAGATGTTATGTGAAAATGTAAATTAAACAATCAAGTTTACAGCTGCCTTAAAGAATGAAGAGTTGCAGTTTTCCACCAATTTCCTGTCTGTAAATTCAACATTGTTGGAGCATATTTGTTATAAAGGAGCTTTGAGCTTAGACCATATAACAATGGCACAAACCTTTATTTAGGCTGTAGCACCATGACACTGAACAGATTCACTCTTTTTTCTCTGATAAATGTCTACATTGTTTTGATACCATTTTATTGAGCTGTGTTGCCTTCATAAGCACAGATTACTTTTTTGTTTCGGATTCAAATATATTATAGTACAGTGTACATGTAGGGTTACTGTCTCTAGGTCCAAGACTCCTTGTAATACTTTGCAGATTACTGAGATGACAACAAATCTCTATTTTAAAAAGTACAAGGATTAAAGTTCATATATATACAGTATATAAACATATCGGCCAGAAATGATGCTTTCGGCCAAAATTGCTGTGCATCCGTGATTTCTCTCCTCCTCGTTGGGGTAATGCCACATGTGTGTATTTTTTAAGATGTACTCTACACATTAATCTAATAAGCATTAGCAGGAAGAAAATCTTGGTAGCGGATTAAAGAAGAGGCTGATGTTTTTTTGCGACTTGGCAGACAACTGAAAGAAATCAATATCCGGGACAGCATAAAATGTCAACAGCTCGCTTTCCTGATTAGAGCAAGGGACCGGTAGAAGGTGTTCCATGCAGTGCTAGCTGTTGCAAAAGAATCCATGCAGGGCACTAGAATTCTGACAGTAAAACTTGTCAGGGATGAAGCATGTGAGATGGCCACAGTCCACCACTCACCTCCCCCCCCCCCCCC
>NW_017314841.1:0-905 GCF_000935625.1 Nanorana parkeri
GTTTGTGATCCTATTCTACATATACTTGTTTATTGCCTTCACTACTCCATTATTTTAATCAGTGGAAATCTCTAAAACCGCAGAAGAACTGTGATAATAAAATTAAGATATTAAAATGTTGTCATCCACTCAGCTTGTTCCACCATTAATTTGTCAGTAAAATTAAGTGACAAATTTGTTCTAAGTAAAAGACATACTGATTAAATTTACTTGTATCACCAGCAGCTGTTGGAAGTATATTTCTCTCAGATGGCAGTGAAGTGAACTGTGCAAATGAGAATATGAACTGAATGTTATTAAATAGCTCTTCTATAAACCAATTGGTAATTTATTTTTTACTTATAATTTAAAGTTTAACTGTTGCCAGGACAGACATTCAACTATTTACATATTCTTCAGAAGCAAAAAAAAAGCTTTGAAGCAAATCTTTGTTGACCTCTGTAGCTGTAGACACTGTGAAGCATTTAATCCTCAAAATGTAAAACAAAAACACTTTCATTTTCATCTTGTTTCAGCAGACAATTTTGTTCTTTCCTGCCAGCAGTGACTTGGCAACCTGCCACTCTATTTACTTCTAATGTAAACACAGAACAGGATCACAGAAGGAGCGAAGAGAACCAAAGTGAACGACTTCCCTGCATGTCTTGTGCACTTTCAGGATGAATTGCTCCACAGTGCCTGCTGACCCAGAGGACTTGTTTTAAAGCTTACTTATGGTTTGTTACGAAGATGTAAATAGCGGAATGCCTATAGCTTGCTCAAGGGCTGTTGCTATCCAGTCTACCCAACAGTCATTTTGAGCAAAAACTTTTTTAAGCTTTGGATAGATCAGTGAGGGATTAGAACCTCTGGTATATTTTTATTTTTGTCATAGATTGACTCGGACAGGTGTGCCGTCACGGCCG
>NW_017314842.1:0-222 GCF_000935625.1 Nanorana parkeri
AAGGGAGCCAAGAGAGGGACCTGAGCCAAAAATCTGCCCCCTGAGCCTTTTTCGGGGAAAAGAAAGAAGTACAGGGAATTGTCACGCCTGCTCTGATTGAAACGGATAGGATCTCAACTGCGGAGGGTATAAGCTAACGTAGGTAGTAGTTGAAGGCTTCTCAGGCGTGAATCTCAGGCGTCGCTCCCAATCTTTATCGGGGGGGTAGAGATTCTTGTCTCA
>NW_017314842.1:497-905 GCF_000935625.1 Nanorana parkeri
GGTCCAGACAGTCCAGGGGCTCCCTGGAGACTTTCTTGGGGCAAGAGGAGGCAGCAGGCGTTCTGACTCCAATTGTGGAACGCCATGCTGCCTCAGCTGGGGGTTTAAATAGCCCTAGGAGAGGGGCGGAGCCGTCCGTCCGGAACGAACGACTTCCGCATTCCACCGTGGAACGCAGGCGGCTCGCCTCGCAATCAGGAAGTCGAGCGGCCTCCGCGTTCCACCATGGAACGCAGAGCGGCCGCTACAGCAGAGGGGACGGTCGGAGTGACACTTCCCCACCGGGACCCGTTACAGGAATTTGTAAACGCCTGTAGATTAATGTTTGACCTCCGTCCCCGCAACTAACCCACTGACAGGGTGAGATTCCTCACGGTGATATCTTACCTCACTGGGGAACCCAGAGCG
>NW_017314843.1:0-905 GCF_000935625.1 Nanorana parkeri
CCCCCCTTTCCTGCCCTGCCAGGCTGCTGCCCAGATTAAGGTTCAGCAATTTTAGGGGGACCCCTTTTCTTTTCTTTTTTTAAAAACTTTTTTGGCGTTGGAGCTTTCCCCTAAAATTCCTACCAGACCTAAAGGGTTTTGTGGTGTCAGAAATTTAAAAAAACAAAGTAAACATGTAATTACACTTTTCTGCAATGAATTATAGTTGGTAATGATTATTTAACTCATCCGAAATTAATGATTCGGATTCATCCAAATCTAAATGCCAAAACGAATTGACTTTCAGACACGAAAAACAAAATGACGAAACATACAAAACGGAACGAAACTAAAAATATTTTTTTTGCTGGCTTACATGTCTATTAGTTAATCAGTTACAGCCTCAACAGGTTGTTTAAGTTCCTGTTCCACTATTGTTTGTTAGTATTTTATGTGTCAAGTTGAATGTAATTTCATTAAACTTTGTGTAGTCAACTGCAAGGTCTTGTTTCATCTATTCCCTTATTCTGTTACATATCTGAAAAACATTTGCAGGATAGCATAGAGTTATATGCGTCAAATACTGTAGTTTGGTTGTTTTTTGCACATGTGACTTAGATAAAGTGAGACAATAGACAGAAAGTAAAGGCTTTATCACACCAGCAACTTTGTAGCGCCTATAAAACTCTCTGAATATTTACTCTGTGATTTGTAGCAGGCTGCAATACATCTCCATGTAGCTACAAATTGCTGGTGTGCCAAGGCCATCAGAAGTTACCTTGGATATTATGAGAAGCTAATGAAGCTGGCACTCATCCTTTATTTTTATATAATTTCATACAGCGAAAGAAACCTGGAGGTGTCAAAGTGGGTCAGTGCAGGCTCCAGGTGGTCAGTGCAGCCTCGCAGGTGGTCAGTGCAGCCTC
>NW_017314844.1:0-905 GCF_000935625.1 Nanorana parkeri
ATTTGGTGCATATATATTTGCGAGTGAATATATTTGATTAAAATAAAGAAATTTCAAAAAAACATATCTCCCTCTTTCGTCTATAACTGTGTCCTTTACTTCTATTTGTGTATTTTTATGAATCCCTATTGATACACCCTTTGCTTTCTTTTCCGGATTTGTGCTGTGAATCCACTTCGTGTAGTTTCTATCCTTAATGTCTGGGTTAACCCCTTTCTTAAAATGTGTCTCTTGTAAACATAAAATATCTATTCTTTTTTTGTGAAAATGTTACAGAACCTGGGATCGTTTTTCTGGTACATTAAATCCCCTTACATTAAATGTTACTTATGTTAGCCTGTTCATTTATATTTTGCTTGTCGCCTCGAATACATTAAGCGCAAGACCTGATTGTTACATTCATACTTCCTTACTTTACTTTCACCGTAGCATTCCTCCACATTTATACCATTATTGTATTCTTGCATGTAGGACATTTTCCTTAACCTCCTACACATATCGTGCAAGAAAGCCCTATTATATGGGCTATTTTGGGGTTGTTAGGGCCGAGTGACTAACCACCGAACACTCGATCCCCCACAAGCCCAAACCATTTTATTTAACAATCCGGCCTTATACTCTAAATTTACTTTATTTCTTTGTTTTAATTCGACCCATTTACAAAAAAAAATTCCCCCCCTCCTCCCCCCCCCCCCCCCCCTTCCCAATTCATCATATACTCCAAAGAAAAATGCATGGTTATATATACAGAGTCAAGGTCCAGTACCCCCTTTCTTTCATATATTCAGCCTTATTCCCCCCACATTAAATTCATTGAATTCTTTTTATGTCCGTTTTTCTTTGCTCATTTCTTTGTAGGCTCCGCGGGGTCTTACTACTGTCCATCCTTTTTTGGGGGGTTCCTC
>NW_017314845.1:0-904 GCF_000935625.1 Nanorana parkeri
TATGGTGTATAATTATTGGCGAGGTTATACACAGTTCTTGTATAAGGTTACATTGTTAACTAGGCTTACTTTCAAGCAATGCTGAGAAATGGAAAGTCTATCCAAACCCTCCTAAGGAACATGTTGTCATGTATTTCTGTATGAGAATGTTTTGTAAGAATGAAATGAGGTTATACAATGTCTCTTCCAGATCTTCATTTTCCATTGCATGAAGTATTTATGCTGAAGCAATTTAAATTATTTAATGTAAAGCATATTGTGTTCTTACCAAACTCCAGGGTTTTACTTTAGTTATTTTATTTGAGATACTTATAATGATATTGCCATTATGTCACCAGAAAATGTGCTAGGTAAGATAACTGTTTAGATAAAATGATGTTAGCAACACTGATTTCATTTTTTAAAAATTATAGAAGATAAAGGTGCTTAAACTGGCAATATAGGATCTTAATTGTTTATACTTCTGCAACAAATGATTCTATATAAACAGTGTAGCACAAAAAACGCAATGGTAATGGTCTTGCAAAAGCCTTAATAGTTTTTGGCATAAGGTTTTCTAGCTGATTTAGGAAATTATGGGAATTCTTACACCTAACGCCTAACCCAGCTTTGGCATTGGTTTTACTTGGCATTGGATATTTCCCTACACAAGTTTGTACAATCATTGTACATATTTTGCTTGCTGCTAGACTAACTATCACACAATTCTGTAAATCTATTTAAAAAAATTAAATTGTCAAACTCCACTGCCAATATGAAAGGTTAATGGCTTCACTGGAGGGGAGATTATCCTACTTTGACACGTCTTTGAAATTGTGGAGCCTAAAATACAAGCCCTGTTAAATTCATTATATTGTTCTAACTTTACATGATCTAAACCTGTTTGGTTAATGATATACCAGTC
>NW_017314846.1:0-904 GCF_000935625.1 Nanorana parkeri
CCCAGTCTGCCTCTTCTCCATCCTCCTCACCATCCTCCCAGGCTCCCAATTCTCCATCCCCCTCACCATTCTCCTCTGGGGTATAAACCATAAGACCTTCTCACTACCAATCTTCCTGGACATTTCCTCCGTGTCTGCACAGAGGTCACATGCTCTATTGGGGAATCTATTACTGAGATCTCTGTGTTAAGTTCCCGAGTCTGCAAAACTGCTGTGCCCATTATGGAGGACTCCTGACATCCACACACTGCTGGTAGCAGAGGTAACATATCTGATGGTCAGGATAAGAACAGACAAGTTGAGTACAAACAGCCTGAACGTTTCACAGGGAAATCCAAGACGTGGACGGCCATACAGAAGTCAGAGTCTGACAGACCTCTATCCAGGGCATGAATACACAGACAAACCTGTTGATAAGGCAAAGGCTGAATTCCCAGCATTCAGTTTAACTGTTCTTGATTAGGCCAGATGTGCAGAGATTTGACCTGCAGTGCTGAGTAACAACCAGTAGATGGCGAGCCTAATATTTACAGTCTGCATGCAGATGCATCAAAGACTTCAAGAACCTGGGCAACCATGATTCGTGGTTTCTACGACCCTCCGCAGACTGGACAGTGGACAGTATGTATATATTCAGTCTGGCTGCTGACCTGGTTCATGAACCGAGCCAGCTTACACATCACTGTTTACCTGCATATTGGAAGATCAAGGAGCTCTAGAGTGCTTGGATTGTGAATGTACATGCAACCGAGTCTAGGGGCAATTGTTATTACTTATTGAAAAAAAGAGAAAATATTATTATTTCATCGGATAGGGAAACTTAAAGCTGAGCTCCGGGCAAGCAGCTAAGAACACAGATGAGATACAATACATATATGGGAGCTGTTTTACCTGCCAAAGGATT
>NW_017314847.1:0-368 GCF_000935625.1 Nanorana parkeri
ATCTTTAACACTTTAGCAAGTGTTATTTGGGGTGGACAGTGGATTCTTGGAATCCCCACACTTGTTATACTGCCCCCTACTCCTGTCTTTCCTGCCTTCAATAAATACCTTGCAAGCCATGTCCTATATGCTTAGCTCTGGTGTGCTCTCTCTCTCTGATCTCCTAGTTTGTTCTAAGCCTGTTTACAGAACTCAGTAGCTAAAGCTTGAGCCTAAGTATAAACAGCTTTTACTGTACTCGCTTTAGAAAAATCATAATGTTCTATGAATTCTGAGACATAGTTTTACCCTGTAATAAATTATAAATGTTTATTTATAAAACAAATGTTTTATATAACTAGCACACATTATATAAAACACCAGTTTAA
>NW_017314847.1:571-904 GCF_000935625.1 Nanorana parkeri
AAAAATACACTAAATAAAATTCCAACATATTTTTAGTTGTCCTCTGGAATTTCAAATAAGGACATTCTTTGCTAGCAAAAAAAAGTCCCCTTCACACCATGACACAATGCTCCCAACACAGGCAAAAGTGTCAGGCAGCCCTTTTAAAATAAATGCACTTTAATGTACAAAAATGAAGGCCCTGCTCAGTTTTTTTGCAGTGCATATCCTGACTTGTCACCCAATGTGCAGCTTGCAGATATATGACTGGTCTCCTTAACAGGAAATGCTGACACAAAAGGAGCCAGGGGCTGCATGAAGAAGTGCCCCTACAATAACATTGGGGCACATGCT
>NW_017314848.1:0-904 GCF_000935625.1 Nanorana parkeri
CTGCTCCAGATTTTGTCTACTCCAGTTTTGATAAATTTCCCTCATTATTTTCTGCTATAGGCCCAAAACCTTTATGGAACATTACCTTTTTTTTACAAAAAGGGCTGATAAAAAAGGTAAAAATGATTACCAAAATTATAACATAGGTGAGTAAATAGCAGAAAAAAAATGTAGTTCTGACATTTGTAAGGCTATGCATCAAGCACAGCCTTACAACTTAAGGGCATGGCCCCTAAATATTATGTGAAGAACAGTGGGAGACAAAAGACCCAGATCCAAATTTGGAACTACGTAAGTAAGCTAAAATCAACATCAAAATGATTAAGGATGAGCCGTCTTACTTATAATCAATGTTCAGGAAAAAAAAATATTACTGGTTTATTTAAAAAAAAAAAAGATAAAGACCAGAATAAATGTATCCAAGGTCAGCATAAAAATCAGGCAAATGAATCTGGAGAGGTTAACAATGGTTAATCCTGTGCTTCAGCAGAGACCATGAGATCAAGAGCTTAAGACTTTACAAACGTGGCCAACTTCAAGAGAAGCTGGAGCAGATTTTGTTTTTCAAGAAAAGGCAAGTATTTATTACTTTTTATTTTACACCCTAACAATAACGTTAACATACCATTATGCTAATATTTAAATATAGGTCTGATTCAAGTACTCTTGAAATGGGCCCCCAATCTGCTAATACTCATCTCTTCATCTTGGGCCCCTACTCCTCAGTTTCTCTCCCGGAGCCTTCAGGAAATAACCAGGGATTCCAGGTATGGGGGCACATGTGACCCTGTCCCAGGATGCAGTGCTTGAACCTTGACAGCGAATTTCTCAGCCCAAATACTGTCTTCTAAGAAAGGGGAAGCCATTAAAGTGACATTAAACCCTCAGATCTTTTAACATAAAA
>NW_017314849.1:0-247 GCF_000935625.1 Nanorana parkeri
CCGGACTAACCCATCTCTAACAAGGTCTAACAGTAAAAAATACACAGTAAACTCTCGGGCCTCACGCATGGCCTGGAGCAATTGTGGATCGTGGGTTAACACTCCCATAGCCACTGCTTCCTTGCCTGACAAAAGAACACTGTCCGCCCCATCATCCCACAAACGTAGGAGCCAACTTAATAGGGGTTCCCCGGACCTCTGTTTGTATTGTTTTGCCAGTTCTTGGAGTTCAGTTTGTGTAAACTCC
>NW_017314849.1:577-904 GCF_000935625.1 Nanorana parkeri
ACTAGCAGTTGAACGTACACACTCCGAGACAACTGCTAGGTGGTCTTTTAATGCCTTAACCTCTGCCTCTGCTTTCTCCCTTCTTTCTGTTTCAGTAGAGAGAGCATTAAGGAAGTACCAGCCAATTAAGGACACTGTCTTCTTCTCTGCTTTGCTGAAACAGAAATTCTCAAAGCTAAAATTTGCTAAATCACCTCAAATTTTACCACTCCATGACCTACTAAAAGGAGATGAATACTTAGCTAATTCCTTAGCAAAAGGCATCCACTGACTATCTCTGGCCAAGGCAGGCAGGCTGCACGCCCCCTCCTGGACACCAGAAACATC
>NW_017314850.1:0-903 GCF_000935625.1 Nanorana parkeri
GACATCACAGAGGAGAGAGGTGACATGACCGAGGAGAGAGGCGGCATCACCGACAGAGGTGACATCGCAGAGAGGCGGCATCACCGAGGAGAGAGGTGACATCACCGAGGAGAGAGGTGACATCACCGAGGAGAGAGGCTGTGATGAAGTCGGGGGCCCCCTCCCCTCTCCGCACCTCATATACATTGTATACACTATACCCGGCAGCGGCAGAGTTCAGGCTCTGGAGGTTTCCTGGCGCCTTGTTTTCTAGTTCGGCTTGTTTTGTTCTCTGCGTCTCGGGGGAGGGGAGCCTGCGCCGCGGGAATCACAATGGAGGACAGCGCAACACAACAAAGATTTCTTAAAGCAAAAGAAAGGTGAAAGTTCCACTTCTCTCTGGGGGCGGTCATGACCCATGCCTCAGACATGGACGGTGACTTTGACTAGAACTACCAGCCGGATGTGACCTCCTCCACCCCGACAACGTGCCGCCTTGAAGAAGTGTGAGCCACGGAACAGCAACGCACAATCACCAGAACCAACGTGTGACGTCTGACCCAAAGAATGTATACAAAGTATCCAACACGTCACACCGCGGTAACATTGTATCCATAGAGCCAGGAACATACAACGAGGGGGCAGTAACACCCCATAGTGGGAGGGAACATACAACGAGGGGGCAGTAACACCCCATAGTGGGAGGGAACATACAACGAGGGGGCAGTAACACCCCCATAGTGGGAGGGAACATACAACAGGGGGCGTAACACCCGCATAGCAACCCAGGAACATACAACGAGGGGGCAGTAACACCCCCATAGTGGGAGGGAACATACAACAGGGGGCGTAACACCCGCATAGCAACCCCACAACAGAGGTTCAGGGAGGAACCAACCGAACAACAGAGGCCCAGGGAGGAAC
>NW_017314851.1:0-903 GCF_000935625.1 Nanorana parkeri
CCTGGTTGCCGCCACACACGCTTGACACCATCTAAACTAAATACGTTTATCTTGGTCTCATTAAACCACAGGACAGGGTTCCAGTAATCCATGTCCTTAGTCTGCTTGTCTTCAGCAAACTGTTTGCAGGCTTTCTTGTGCATCATCTTTAGAAGAGGCTTCCTTCTGGGACGACAGCCATGCAGACCAATTTGATGCAGTGTGTGGCGTATGGTCTGAGCACTGACAGGCTGACCCCTTCAACCTCTGCAGCAATGCTGGCAGCACTCATACGTCTATTTCCCAAAGACAACATATGACGCTGGGCACGTGCACTCAACTTCTTTGGTCGACCATGGCGAGGCCTGTTCTGAGCGGAACCTGTCCTGTTAAACCGCTGTATGGTCTTGGCCACCGTGCTGCAGCTCAGTTTCAGTGTCTTGGCAATCTTCTTATAGCCTAGGCCATCTTTATGTAGAGCAACAATTCTTTTTTTCAGATCCTCAGAGAGTTCTTTGCCATGAGGTGCCATGTTGAACTTTCAGTGACCATTATGAGAGAGTGAGAGTGATAACACCAAATTTAACACTATTTTGAGGGGACAGCAAATGTACACTGATATACAAGCTGTACACTCACTACTTTACATTGTGCAAAGTGTAATTTCTTCTGTGTCGTCACATGAAATGATAGAATAAAATATTTACAAAAATGTGAGGGGTGTACTCACTTCTGTGAGATACTGTATATATGCTGCTGTGGACTGGAAGCAAATGAGTTTTGGACACTTGAGCACTATCTGCACTTTATTGTGATGAACTAAGTACAATATTATTTTGAATTTGGGATTTGTCAATATTAGTATGTCCCTTTGCCCTGTGTTTATCTCTCTCTCTCTCTCTCTCTCTATATATATATATATAT
>NW_017314852.1:0-903 GCF_000935625.1 Nanorana parkeri
ACACTGTGCTGTGCCATGCCATGTCGTGCTGTGCCGTACAATGCTGTACCATGCTGTGCTGTGCCGTACTATACTGTGCTGTGCCATACTATACTGTGCTGTGCCATGCTGTGCTGTATCGTGCTGTACCATGCTGCGCTGCGCTGTGTGTTGGGATTTACTGTAGGTCACATTTTCCTTTCTCATCTACATATCATATTTTACAGTACAGAAAGTCGCCATCAAACAATAGTTACTTGTACAACCAATTACACATCTAGCACATGAACATCCGGTGTAAAACAACAAACAATATTTCTAGGAAACATGTGAAGCCCTCCTGTTACTACAGCAGGTCAGATAGATTATTTCCATTTTTCTTCAAACGCTTCATTCATTTTGAACTTTAGTCATGATCTTTGTTCAGGTTCAGCATCATGGGCAAAGTGAATAATGATCCCAACAAGTGAAATCACTACTACAAATGCTATATGTGCTAAAAATTAGAAAGCTAAATCAATGTATACATTAATACAACCCAATTCACCATAATATAACCCACTGCAAGTAAATATCACACGCAATCTAATAGGGTTAATAGGAGGCAGAGGACAGTAGCGTGTGCTGTGTAACTTCTTTTCCCTTTCTATATGCTTCCTGCATCACCAACCACATTCAAACTTGAAAGGCATAATTGAATCTGATTGGTGGCTGTGAGAAACTTGTCAGCGTTGATTTTTTTTTCCGGCTTTTTATAGAAGACTGGAATCAAGTAGCTTGCAATGCATGTTGCAGCATCAGAAGCAGGAATTTTTCAAGATCACCAGATCAGGGACGTGCGGTCAGGGCAGAGCCTCACCTAGTATTATGAAGAAAAAAAGTGTGAGCTTCAAGTCTGAAGCTGACAGCTTTTTCTCTATTCAG
>NW_017314853.1:0-309 GCF_000935625.1 Nanorana parkeri
CAATGGCACCGCAGCCAGGCACCGCAGGCAGGCTCCTCGCCCACAGTGCGAACGCCTGCACCCGGAACCCAGGTACATTAGTGCTTGCGTTCCGGTCCAGTGCGATCCGCAAAAATGCTCCAATCACTATTTTTGCAGATCACACCGGAACAGAATGCAGGCACTAATGTGCCTGCGTTCCAAGTGGGCGGGGGACATGGCTGCTGTGCAACCCCACGCCCCCTCCCGCCCCTGATCACAGGGAGTTGGCCGGCTTGCATTCCAGTGAGTTCTAGAGGTGCCGGCGTCCTATCCTCCCGCGGTGCTCGT
>NW_017314853.1:1740-2643 GCF_000935625.1 Nanorana parkeri
ACCCCCCCCCCCCCCTCCACATAGATACATACTTACCAAGTTCCAAAAGGACCCAGCCTTTATTGTTTGTTTACATTCTGTGACGGATGTCTCCTTCTCCTGGCTGCGTTTGTGCAGTACATCCCCATTGACTTCTATGGGGCTTGTCAACTTCTGCCTAATGGCTGGGAGAAGAGCTCCATAAAAGCTAATGGGGATGTACTGCCCATGCACGGAAGAAGAAATCACGTCAAGATGTAAACAAACAAAGGGGATATGCCCCTGGAACTTGGTAAGTATGCATCTGTGCAAGGAGAGGACAGGAGCAGTGAGGCCACTTTAAAGGGGCCAAAAGGATAAGTGCACCTTGTTTTAAAGTTAATTTTTCCTTTAAAGAAGAACTCCAGAAAAATAAAAAATAAACTTCTCCTTGAAGTGGGGCTACCCCTGCATTGCAGGTTTTGTCTAGGGGACTCAAATAAAGCAGATTTACGAAACTGATCCTCAGTCATGCTGGCTCCCCCTGGGCTCCTAGACCAGTCCACGCAGCTTCTTCTCGCCTGGGCTTCGGCGGTCTAAGGACCACTAACGTCATCACGTCTCATGCAGGTCCCTTGAATAGATGTAAGGATGCTGAAGGACTTTTTGTCATCAAGAGTGGAGGTTGTGAGGCGTAAGCAATGACCGCTGCGGTACTAATGATCAGCTGAGCACTTAACCCTTGCAGTAACCCCACTACAAGGGTGCAGTTTTGATCTTCCTGGAGTTCTTCGAGCGTGTCAGATAAAAAAAGACATCAATGCTAGATGGGTTTCGGCCAATCCTGGCCTTAATCTAAGATTAAGACCGAAAGATTAAGGCCAGGATTGGCCAAAACACATCTAGCATTGATGTCCTTTGTATCTGACATACTGTAGTAAAAGC
>NW_017314854.1:0-902 GCF_000935625.1 Nanorana parkeri
TCATCCGACATCATCCACCTCAAACCATCCGACATCATCCAACGCCAATCATCTGACATCATCCACCTCCATTCATCCGACATCATAAACTGCCAATCATCCGACATCATCCACCTCCAATCATCCGACATCATCCACCTCCAATCATCCGACATCATCCACCTCCAATCATCCGACATCATCCACCTCCAATCATCTGACATCATCCACCCCCAATCATCCGATATCCTCCCCCTCCAATCATCCGACATCATCCACCTCCAATCATCCGACATCATCCATCTCAAATTATCCGACATCATCCACCACAAATCATCCGACATCATCCACCTCCAATCATCAGACATCATCCATCTCAAATCATCTGACATCATGCACCTCCAATCATCAGACATCATCCACCTCCAATCAACTGACATCATCCACCTCCAATCATCAGATATCCTCCACCTCCAATCATCCGACATCATCCACCTCCAATCATCCGACATCATCCACCTCAAATCATCCGACATCATCCACCTCAAATCATCCGACATCATCCACCTCAAATCATCTGACATCATCCACCTCCAATCATCCAACATCATCCACCTCCAATCATCCGATATCATCCACCACCAATCATCAGATATCATCCACCTTCAATCATCCGACATCATCCACCTCCAATCATTCGACATCATCCACCTCCAATCATCCGATATCATCCACCTCCAATAATCTGACATCATCCACCTCAAATCATCCGACATCATCCACCACAAATCATCCGACATCATCCACCTCAAATCATCCGACATCATCCACCTCAAATCATCCAACATAATCCACCTCAAATCATCGGATATCATCCACCTTCAATCATCCGACATCATCCACCGCCAATCATCCGACATCAT
>NW_017314855.1:0-902 GCF_000935625.1 Nanorana parkeri
GGCATCATTTAAGGTAAGTCCTTAAAGCAGCATTTGGGGGGGAACATTTGTGGCTTTAAAATCACTTTAATGTCCCAAATTGCACCAAAAGAAAGTGCATGCAGTATTTTTGGCTACGTGGCATTCAATGCATGTTATTACATTGCTGTTGGTTGTGATACACCGCAATGCAAGTATAATGAGAAGGTGGAATGGGTTGCTATTCACAATGTATCAATGCATGTAATGCACATAATCATATCACACAATGTGAACTGGCCGTTAGAAAGCTGAAAATGAACATAAGTATGGGATTCATTACACGTGTTGTGGTAATACCTAAGTGTGAATGGGCACTTAAATTCCAATAATGGTCAATTGATTTCTGTGAGAGAGGCAAGAGGGGGAAAAAAGGGAAAGAAAAGGGAAAGGAAATGAGAAAGGAAAAAGGAGTAAGGAAAGGAGAAAGGAAAGAAAAGGGAAAGGAAAGGAGAGAAAAGAAAGGAAAGGAGAAAGGAAAGGAGAAAGGAAAGGAAAGGAAAGGAGGAAGAAAAGAAGAAAGGAAGTGAAAAGGAAAGGAGAAAGGAAAGGAAACGGAAAAGGAAAGGAGGAAGAAAAGGAGAAAGAAAAGGAGAAAGGAAATGAAAAGGAAAGGAGAAAGGAAAGGAAAGGAAAAGGAAAGGAAAGGAGAAAGGAAAGGAAAAGGAAAGGAGAAAGGGAAGGAGAAAGGGAAGTAAAAGGAAAGGAAAAGGAATGGAAATGAAAGTAGAAAGGAAATCAAAATATGTATTAGAAAAAAGGAAATAAATAATTTTCGGGTAGTAGGATGGAGGAAAGAAGGGAGAAAAGAAATCGTGGTGTGGAAGGAAAGGAAGGAAAAGGTAAAAGGAAAGGAAGTGAGTGGTTTTCCATTTGAAGGCAAT
>NW_017314856.1:0-902 GCF_000935625.1 Nanorana parkeri
ATCTTTTCCAGGATGAAGCCCTCAGGAAAATGCAGGCTGATCTGCAGCCTCTGAACAGGATGGTACTGTACAAAAGATTCCGTATGGAATCGATCTTTTCAATCCGAGAGTTGCTGCCCCCAGGCTCTTTTTCTAGCAACTATAGATTTAAGAGACGCGTATTTTCACATTGCGGTAAGAGAGTCGTCGCAATACCTCCTAAGGTTTGCAGTCCGGGGGCCAGCGCAGGTCCTGCATTTTCAATACAGAGCCGTTCGGCCTTTCCTCTTCGCCACGAATATTTACCAAAGTGTTGGCAGAGACGCTGGCCCCCCTGAGGTCTCGGGGGTAGGGGTCATCCCTTTTTTGGACGACCTCTTGTTTTTTGCCCCATCAGCAATTGTTCTCCAGCAAAAGCTGGAGTTAACGATCCAACACTTGGAGAGTCTGGGTTGGCTAGTGAACAGGGAAAAGTCACAACTGGGATATTGGATCAATACCCAGGAAATGACCATTACTCTACCAGGGGAAAAGGTGTCACTACTGGTGGAGGAAACACTGAGGCTGAGACTGCAGGGTGCAGTATCAGTCAGGTCAGTGATGAGAGTGGTGGGGCTTATGACGTCCGCTATCCCAGCAGTTACCTGGGCGCAGTTCCATTCGAGAACTTTGCAAAATTGGCTCTTGAGGGCCTGGGGAAGTGGACAGCAAGACCTAGACAAAGTGGTCCACATCACGGAGGAGGCCAAGCAGTCCCTCCTGTGGTGGATGGAGGGTCAACACCTCTGAGTGGTGCCAGCCTGCGCCGTTGGTAGTGACAACGGACGCCAGTGCCTGGGGCTGGGGAGCCCATTGCCTGGAGCACATTTGGCAGTATACCTAGGAGCACACAAGCAGAGTCAAGTCGTCAAACTGGAGAGAGC
>NW_017314857.1:0-902 GCF_000935625.1 Nanorana parkeri
ACTGAGATCACCGACACTGACAGCACCGCACTGAGATCACCCAGACTGACAACACCGCACTGAGATCACCGACACTGACAGCACCGCACTGTGATCACTGACAGCACCGCACTGAGATCACCGACACTGACAGAACCGCACTGAGATCACTGACACTGACAGCACCGCACTGTGATCACTGACAGCACGGCACTGTGATCACCGACAGCATCGCACTGAGATCACCGACACTGACAGCAACGCACTGTGATCACTGACACTGACAGCACCGCACTGTGATCACTGACAGCACCGCACTGTGATCACCAACACTGACAGCACCGCACTGTGATCACCGACAGCACCGCACTGAGATCACCGACACTGACAGCACCGCACTGTGATCACTGACACTGACAGCACCGCACTGTGATCACTGACAGCACCGCACTGTGATCACTGACAGCACCGCACTGTGATCACCGACACTGACAGCACCGCACTGTGATCACTGACAGCACCGCACTGTGATCACCGACACTGACAGCACCGCACTGTGATCACCGACAGCATCGCACTGAGATCACCGACACTGACAGCAACGCACTGTGATCACTGACACTGACAGCACCGCACTGTGATCACTGACAGCACTGTGATCCCCGACACTGACAGCACCGCACTGTGATCACCGACAGCATCGCACTGTGAACACCGACACTGACAACACCGCACTGTGATCGCCGACAACACCGCACTGTGATCACCGACACTGACAACACCGCACTGTGATCACCGACAACACCGCACTGTGATCACCGACGACACCGCACTGTTAACACCGACAATACCGCACGGAGATCACCGACACTGACAGCACCACACTGTGATCACGGACACTGACAACACCGCACTGTGATCAC
>NW_017314858.1:0-902 GCF_000935625.1 Nanorana parkeri
CTGGAGAAAGCTGCAGACTGAACCTAATGTATTGACAAATGAAACATTTGGTCAACATAATGAGCATGCCAGCATTAGACCAGACCAGCATGAACTCTGCTCAGCTGCAGGAAGGATTTAAATGGATACTTGCAGACCCTATGGCATACTTGCATAGCTTAAGCACAGGAAAGCACTTTTGGAAAGCACCTTTGACAATCATGTTGATACTTATTTGCTATCCTAAAGTGCCATCAATACCTGGTGAGCCCGGTATCTGATTCCAAGGCTTAGATGTTAAGTCCTGGAGGCCTATGTGGAGCGGCCAACCAAGAAGTATGAGCAAATAGAAAACGCAGCATTTGACATAAAAAGGTAGTTCAAACACACCTTAATAGGACATGCTGCATCTACAACAATACAGCTTCTAAACTGCTTTATTAAAGTCAATGGGATTTTTCTGACCTGCATTTGGCATGCATTTAACACACACATCAAACACAGGAAACCAACAGCCTCCCTCCATGTCATTTGCTTTTCTCCTTCCATTTCTTTTTTTTTCTTCACAGCTTTCATTCTTCTCTCTTTTTCTTGCTTTTCCTTCTTCTCCCTCATTTTCAGTGTTCCTTCTCCGCTATCCTTCCCTGCTGTCACTACTCACTTCTTTTCCTTCATTTTCAATAGTAAATTTCCTCTCTCCTTTTCAGAAGTCCTTCCCCTCTTTCTCAGGTTTATTTTCCACAGTTGTCCCTCTCCTCCCTCCTTCTCCTTTCTCATCACCTGCTCCTCCTCAAAAAAATCCACTCGCTTGGCCTACAAGACTCTGCTCTCTCGTGGTTCTCATCCTACCTATCTAAGCGCTTCTTTAGCGTCACCTACAAATCTAACTCCGCCCCTCCTCTTCCTCTTTCTGTAGGGGTCCC
>NW_017314859.1:0-902 GCF_000935625.1 Nanorana parkeri
TCAGGCCTGGTTTTACAACCGTGGTAGAAGAGGTAGCCGTGAACATATGTGCAAAGTCTTGAGCTATTTTGATAAATGATTTCAGAGTTTAAGTTGTTTGCAGAATATTGCACCATCCAAAATGGCTGCCAAACCATGTGGTCACATGACTTGTAATAAACACGTAATTGCAGAGCTCAGAACATCCTCCACATATTAATTCGTATATATCTGTAGCCTTAGCGATTGATGAAAAAACAGATGTTTGAAAATTGTCAGAAATAGGTTTGCTTAAACCAGGATGGCCACCAGAGCATGTGACCTGTGACCTTTATGTTTCCAAGGTTTAAGGTCCAATTTAATCCAGAGGAAACTAATAAATTCTATGCATACAAAGTTAGTAAATGGAAATTCTTGCAGTTATCATCTAACCAGTAGAAAAAAAACAACAATCATGAATGAAAAAGTTCTTGAATATCAGACGAGGACCATCATAAACTTGCTCATTAAGGTAATACGTGATACGAAAAATACATAAATTGCACAATAAATTAATAAAACTAAAAAAGATTAACCAGCTGCAGCAATGTCTATCAACGTGGTCAAGTATGGGCCGGTGTGCTGCGCTTGGTTGTGTGTGTTCCACCTTTTAATTTATCTATAAATTATGTGTAGAAATGTGAAATATCACAAACTGAATGCAGTGCCAGTGATCAAATCCTTATTGCAACTGTTTACTTGAATACATGTCAAGTTATTTGTGAGAAATAACAAATAACTTATTTCACACGACAATATATATTTATGTATTTATTTAATTTTTATATTTATAATCACCTATCACCATATTTAACCAATATTTAATTAGGCACAAACCTATTTCCCTTATTGACATGTATTCAAGTATACAGTTGCAATAAGGA
>NW_017314860.1:0-902 GCF_000935625.1 Nanorana parkeri
TGGGCGTAGGGCGGTTTCCCGCACGTTCGTACTAGCGGAAAGCCGCCCAGATGGGAACCATGCACATCTCCCCATCCAGCTCTGGCTGGCATCCCACTCAGTTCCCGGTGACCAGTGATGTCATTGATTGCCAGGAAATGGGTGAGATGCCGGCCAGAGCCGAAGCCAGAGCTGGGTGGGGAGATGATACACCACAAGCACCCCACCCACCTCAGGCGGAAAAAAGGGTAGGGACATCCTGACAATACCAATGTATTACATCTACCATCTCCATCTACTTTTGTCAGATGAGTGTTCTCTTTAGAGGGACCGTCCCATAGGCACGGGATGAGGTTAGACAGGAAGCCTAAAAGAATACAATACCCACAAAAACCCAACATTCCAACCTGACCATTCTCCACAACCAACCATTCATCCTGGTTCCAGCCACATACAGCTGCTGAGCCCAATGTCATGGCTTCACTTACCATGTTATAACTATGAGCATCTAAGGGGAGCCCAGTATAGGAAATGTACTAAATCTTGGCAAAGAGTTAGTTGGCACATCGAATACAGCACTGGAGGCTTTTTAACGTGGTGAGCAGCATTGTGTTGTACAGGACCTGCAGCAACCAATCAGCAATCTTTCATGCTTGACGGCACTGAATTTATGAAGAGAGAAGTCTGATTGGTTGCAATGGGTTACTCCACCTTGAACCTCATCACTGAGCTTTGGACAGCAGATGTCAGTTTTTTTTAGGCGTTATCATTTTGCCATTATGAACGTCATCTCAAACCCTAGCCCCATGGAGTTCCTCTTTATCTATAAAGCTGAACTCCAGGCAAATATAATATACACAAATTAATGCATCTTTAAATGTTATTTATATAATAAATGCAAGCAATATCAGAACTTGAATATA
>NW_017314861.1:0-322 GCF_000935625.1 Nanorana parkeri
CTTCCCCCGATCTTCCCTCGTGTCTTCCCCCGATCTTCCCTTGTGTCTTCTTCATCCGGGACCGGTGCAGACGCGCAATATCATCAGAAATAAAAGTCCGCACACCGATATGTCCGGAACTGTCAACCAACAACCAGAGATTTCAGGGCGCTTCAACCCCAACACAACGCATCATCCTGCAACCGACGTACAACGCATCGTCCTGCAACCGACGTACAACGCATCGTCCTGCAACCGACGTACAACGCATCGTCCTGCAACCGACGTACAACGCATCGTCCTGCAACCGACGTACAACGCATCGTCCTGCAACCGATGTACA
>NW_017314861.1:440-902 GCF_000935625.1 Nanorana parkeri
AGGCCCCGTTCCCACTGCGCGATATGCAAATCGTGCGTTTGTCACGCGATTTGCATATTGCGCGACATCGCGAGATTTGCCGCGCGATGTCGCGTTCAAGCTTGCATTGAGCAAGCTTGAATCGCGGCTAAATCCGCTCCAAAAAGGGTCCTGCTGTAGCGACGCGCGACCCTTTGCCCCATTGGAGCGCGACATTGCGGGAATTACCGCGCGATAAATCGCTCAGTGTGAACGGGGTCTAAAGAGAAGCCAGTAGTGGGCGTGTCCCTGTAGATATCAGGAAGCGGATTGAACTGGTCGCAGGTGCTCAACCCCACCCCGCCACTGCTCTTGTTGGCGGCATTGAGGTAGAACCCCGACAAGCGCCATCGAAATAAAACACAACAACATTCTCATGTAACTTCAGAAAAACACAAAACTGCCGACTACAGACCCCGGACCAAGTCCTGTGCAAGAGAGGAA
>NW_017314862.1:0-901 GCF_000935625.1 Nanorana parkeri
ACTACAAATCCCATCATGCTTCTGCCTCCGGGAGTCATGCCGGTGGCTTGCACTGCCTTACGGGATTTGTAGTTTCACCACAGCTGATGGGCCAGTAAGTGGACCAATACATTTTTCCGCACCTGTTTCACCGTTTGCCTTATGCTATGCTTTGGCCAGTAGGTGGTGCAGCTACTGCATTGAACCAATTAGGGTTGCTATGTAACCTGATTTCCCCCGCCAGAGACATCTATCGGCTCTCCAAGCACAATTTCTTACTTTGCAGCTCCTACTGAGGGGCAGGAGAGATCAGACATTGACCCGTCCCCCCCTCCTCCTCTTTCAGGACCCAATGTCTTTAGGGCCGTGTGGGATTTGTGATGATTGGAGAGGCTGGACCGCCTTGAAAAACATTTCCCGCACTCAGAGCAGAAATACGGCTTCTCACCCGTGTGAGACCTCAGATGTTTAGTGAGATCTGTTTTATATACAAAACATTTGTCGCACTCGGAGCAGGGAAACGGTTTCTCCTTTGTGTGAGAGCGCTGGTGTTCAGAAAGACTGAACTTCTTCGAGAAACATTTCCCGCACTCAGGACAGGAATATGGCTTCTCCCCGTTGTGAGTTTTTTTTATGTCTGTCCAGGTCTGATTTGTAAAGAAAGCGTTTCTCACACTCGGGACAGGAAAGCAGAGCTTCGCCTGTGTGCAGTCTCTGATGCCTAGAGAGGCTGCTTTTCTGTGGAAAACATTTCCCGCACTCAGTACAAGAATACATTCTCTTACATCTGTGAAGCCTGACGTGTCTGGCCACTGATGAACTATGAAGGAAGCATTTCCCACACTTAACGCAGAAAGGCAGGCTCTCCTCTTTGTGTGACCTCTGATGTGCAGAAAGACTCGACTTCTGTGCATACCCTTTC
>NW_017314863.1:0-901 GCF_000935625.1 Nanorana parkeri
GCCACCGGGACTCTGTTTATCTTTGTAAAGCCAGCTGCTGGCTTTAGAATAGAAGCAATTCTGGTGACTCAGCTGCCGCCAAATCGCTCCTGTAGGCTATTAAAATGCCTGCCTCCCGGGGGGGCGTGGCCGGCCGACGACCGGGATGGCCGCTCAGTAATGGAGCTCTGCTATCACAGCCCTAATAGCGACTGCACACATCGCCATTAAGGACCTTCCAAGCCACCCACACATCAATCTCAGCCCTAACACCTACCGACATGCCGAAGAGGGGAACCAATCGACATTCACCAAAGAAGCTGACTGCTTTCTTCCCCGCAGTTTCCCCAGCAGGACCACAAGATGGCGCCGGCTCCACAGAAATCTCTCCTTATGGCTCCTCTCAGCATAACGGCCGCACGAACACACATCGATCAGCACGCAAGCTGCAGATGGATGTCAGCTCAGCTCCCACACATAACAGGGGTGAGTTATTGCCACCAGACTCCCCTACCACCCGCAGCCCTACTAAATTTAAACGTTCCAGAGGGACAGCTGAACCAACCCATCCCCAACTAGAGCCTGCACACTCTCCACACACTAGCCCCTTCAGACCTGGAGCAATATCCTGCCACCACACATGTCTCTGCTAGTGACATGAAATCCATGCTACTGTCACTGGAAGAATCTCTGCATCTTGATTTTACTGCTATGCTGGATAAAATGTCTATTTCCATTCAACATGTACAACACAGAGTGTCCCATATTGAAAATAGAATTGGAGAACTTTCTTCTGGGCATAATGATTTGGTAGAAAGTCACTCCACACATAAAGATAAAATCCGGTGGCTTAAAACTAAAAAATCGCTGATCTGGAAGACCGTTCCCGCAGGAACAACATTAAATTTAGAGGGATTCCAGA
>NW_017314864.1:0-302 GCF_000935625.1 Nanorana parkeri
CCCCCTCTAGCCTCTGTGGTTCCTCCCGATGACCCCTAGTCACGGTTGTGTCCTGCTGTGAATTGGGGGTCAGTGGGAGGAACCCCAGAGGTCAGTGAGAGGACCCACTATTCGACTAACCTAAGAGCTCTTCTACAGAGTGAAGTGTTATCAAATGGACTGATGGATGTGTATGAATAAAGCTGTACTTGTGTAATTTTGAAGACCCACCCCCCGACAGGTTTGTTTTCTGTAAATTACAATTTAAAATGGTTCACAATAAGCATGAACTGGCTGAAATATACAATACATTAGCTCACACA
>NW_017314864.1:1711-2612 GCF_000935625.1 Nanorana parkeri
CCCATTGGAAGATTTCTCCTCACCGTTTGCTCTCATGACATCTCTAAAATGTGGGATTTCCCTTACTCAATTTTTAGTAATAATGGTCACCAGTACAAACCGAGTTGTAAATCTCCCCACATCCCTTATCCCTTCCCCACTCTAACCAAAACTATTTTAAACAAGTTTTGTCTTTACATGTACTTTACATAATATATCCTAAGAAGTATAGGGACACTGCACAATAACACAGTTCCCAAAAAATGAATGACATGTTATGTGATTGTGAAATAACTAAGGAATGACAGAATGCAGTATATTAGATATAAGTAGAGGTCAGAGATATTGGGAAGCAGTGTCTTATATAATACGTTCTCTAGTGTTGGTTATAGTGTACTTACGACAGAAAGAGTCATTCCTCCAGGGACCTAGTGTTACTCCCTCAGATTGGCAGGACTGTGCATAGGATTGAAGACTTTCACACAAGGCATTTGGATCCAGGTTCAGTTCACACAAGTCATAGACACAGTTGTTGAAATAGATCAGTGGGTTTACAACATCATGGCAATCTTTAAATGCACCATCTTTATCGGTAATCATTCCGCAGAAGCTGTTGCTGGTAATGGCATTCTTTTCATCCACAGTACAGCTTGGTTCATGTTCTGATCCAGGTGTACAACTACAATAATTTTTTGAAGTTGGATTATTAGGAAAGCTGCACTGGAAAAATTGAGCGTCATTTCGTGATAACTTTTGACTATTTTGAGAATTTATCATTTCATTGGTTCAGAGAATGTTTTCTTTAGCATTTAAGACATGCTAGTCAAAACATTTACCTGAGGTTTGTCCATTTGAAGTAAAGTAACAGGTACACTTACCTACCATGCCCTTCCCCATAACTGATCATACTTACCTTCCCTCC
>NW_017314865.1:0-332 GCF_000935625.1 Nanorana parkeri
CATAGATGCCCAACAGCAGTGAGTAAATAGCCGAATGCCGCTCGGCTTTTCTGCTCGGTCCCTCTGTGGCATCGAGCAGAATAGCAGAATAGTTAAAAAAAGTAGAAAAAAGCCCAAAAGAAAACGATGGTGCGGAGCTAGCAGTGACAGCTAGCTCCGCCCAACTGTTTTCTATTGGCCAGGCAGTTCTGCTGCCGTCAAAAAAACCCAAAACGATGTCACCATAGGAATGCATAGCTAGATTCCTATTGGCTATTTCGATTTGCAATAGCCAATAGCAAACTAGCTATTGCACCTGCCCTCTGCTGCTGTGATTCACTAGAGGGGACCCT